>NW_006772681.1:2163500-2187017 GCF_000442215.2 Lipotes vexillifer | reverse complement strand
GAAAGAGGAAAAGTGTACACTCTGTGCCAGAAATTATAATCTAAAGACCTTATGTTTAATTCTCCTCCTCCCAGAAGTTACGATTAACACTCCTCTCAAGTACATACCTTCATTTCTTACTTTATAAGCAAAAAACTTAGGCTTAGAGAAATTAAGTGACTTTTCCAATATCCACATCTAAGTAAGGAACAAGGCAAGGATTTAAAAACCTTTGCTTTTCCCACTATACCATGATGTCTATGCCAGACCCCCATCTACTGGTTGTAGGACCCTGGGCAGGTTTCCTCCACTCTCCCCACAGAGGCACCTCCTGGAAATGAAGGTGACAGAAACTCAGAGCAATCCTATACCACCAATGACTCAGATGCCTCAGACTGAAGGTTTGAGTCATCACACCAGGACAAGAACTCTCATTATCTCAGTAGTTAGCTGAGGACAAGGAGAACAAGAAATGAGGAGGGAAAAGTGAAGCAAAATTCCAGCTATTACTTGGTACCCAGTTTCTGAAAAGCGGGCTATTTCTTGCTTGTTTTCAGTATGATGAGCCTCAAACTTTAATGTACAGTCAAATCACCTGGGGATCTAGTTGAGGATCTCAGGTATTATCAGTTTTGAGCAAGGACAGTCCAATATATGACCTCATCAGCTGAGAAGTGGGATCATCTGAGGTGAAGGTGAAGAAATGAAGGGCTTGATTATTAGCAACAATCCTTAATAGAGATGATGAGGGTGGGGTAGAGATAGACTCTATTAACCTAATTTCATCCTGGCTTCAACCAAAAATGATTTCAATAAATTAGATGGGACTTTTAAAAGATTCAAAAGGCCAGACCAACTAGAGGGGAAATACATTGGAGAAAGAGAGAAGACTGCTGCAGAAATCTAGCTGAAAGATAACAAGAGTCTGACCATGCTATTGGAATCACAGAGATAAAGAAAAAGGGAGAGAGCCTCATTCACCAGAGGGCAGAGAGCAGAAGCAAGAAGAACTACAATTCTGCACCCCGTGGAAGGAAAACCACATTCACAGAAAGATAGACAAAATGAAAAGGCAGAGGACTTTGTACCAGATGAAGGACTAAGATAAAACCCCAGAAAAACAACTAAATGAAGTGGAGACAGGCAACCTTCCAGAAAAAGAATTCAGAATAATGATAGTGAAGATGATCCAGGACATCGGAAAAAGAATGGAGGCAAAGATCGAGAAGATGCAAGAAATATTTAACAAAGACCTAGAAGAATTAAAGAACAAACAAACAGAGATGAACAATACAATAATGGAAAGGAAAAACACACTAGAAGGAATCAATAGCAGCATAACTGAGGCAGAAGAATGGATAAGTGACCTGGAAGACAGAATGGTGGAATTCACTGCTGCGGAACAGACTAAAGAAAAAAGAATGAAAAGAAATGAAGACAGCCTAAGAGACCTCTGGGACAACATTAAATGCAACAACATTTGCATTAGAGGGGTCCCAGAAGGAGAAGAGAGAGAGAAAGGACCCAAGAAAATATTTGAAGAGATTATAGTCGAAAACTTCCCTAACACGGGAAAGGAAACAGCCACCCAAGTCCAGGAAGCACAGACAGTCCCACACAGGATAAACCCAAGGAGAAACATGTCAAGACACATAGTAATCAAATTGGCAAAAATTAAAGACAAAGAAAAATTATTGAAAGCAGCAATGGAAAAACAACAAATAACATACAAGGGAACTCCCATAAGGTTAACAGCTGATTCCTCAGCAGAAACTCTACAAGCCAGAAGGGAGTGGCATGATATACTTTGACACAATAATACTGGAGGACTTTAACACCTCATTTACACCAATGGACAGATCATCCAAACAGAAAATTAATAAGGAAACACAAGCTTTAAATGACACAATAGACCAAATAGATTTAATTGATATTTATAGGACATTCTACCCCAAAACAGCAGATTACACTTTCTTCTCAAGTGCACAGGGAACATTCTCCAGGATAGATCACATCTTGGATCACAAATCAAGCCTCAGTAAACTTAAGAAAACTGAAATCATATCAAGCATCTTTTCTGGCCACAATGCTATGAGATTAGAAATCAATTACAGGGAAAAAAAATGTAAAAAACACAAACACATGGAGCCTAAACAATACGTTACTAAATAACCAAGAGATCACTGAAGAAATCAAAGAGGAAATCAAAAAATACCTAGGACAAATGACAATGAAAACATGACGATCCAAAACCTATGGGATGCAGCAAAAGCAGTTGTAAGAGGGAAGTTTATAGCTGTACAAGCCTACCTCAAGAAACAAGAAACATCTCAAATGAACAATCTAACCTTACACCTAAAGGAACTACAGAAAGAACAAACAAAACCCAAAGTTAGCAGAAGGAAAGGAACCATAAAGATCAGAGCAGAAATAAATGAAACAGAAACAAAGAAAACAATAGCAAAGAACAATAAAACTAAAAGCTGGTTCTTGGAGAAGATAAACAAAATTGATAAACCATTAGCCAGACTCATCAAGAAAAAGAGGGGGAGGACTCAAATCAATAAAATTAGAAATGAAAACGGAGAAGTGACAACAGACACTGCAGAAATACAAAGCATCCTAAGAGACTACTACAAGCAACTCTAGGCCAATAAAATGGACAACCTGGAAGAAATGGACAAATTCTTAGAAAGGTAGAACCTTCCAAGACTGAACCAGGAAGAAATAGAAAATATGAAAAGACCAATCACAAGTAATGAAGTTGAAACTGTGATGAAAAATCTTCCAACAAACAAAAGTCCAGGACCCGATGGTTTCACAGGTGAATTCTATCAAACATTTAGAGAAGAGCTAACACCCATCCTTCTCAAACGCTTCCAAAAACTTGCAGAGGAAGGAAAACTCCCAAACTCATTCTGTGAGGCCACCATCCCCCTGATACCGAAACCAGACAAAGATACTACAAAAAAAGGAAATTACAGACCAATATCACTGATGAATATAGACGCAAAAATCCTCAACAAAATACTAGCAAACAGAATCCAACAACACATTAAAAGGATCGTACACCATGGTCAAGTGGGATTTATCCCAGGGATGCAAGGATTCTTCAATATACGTTAATCAATCAATGTGATCAACCATATTAACAAATTGAAGAATAAAAACCATATGATCATCTCAATAGATACAGAAAAAGCTTTTGACAAAATTCAACACCCATTTATGATAAGAACTCTCCAGAAAGTGGACATAGAGGGAACCTAGCTCAACATAATAAAGGCCATATATGACAAACCCACAGCAAACTTCATTCTCAATGGTGAAAAACTGAAAGCATTTCCTCTAAGATCAGGAATGAGACAAGGATGTCCACTCTCACCACTAGTATTCAACATAGTTTTGCAAGTCGTAGCCACGGCAATCAGAGAAGAAAAAGAAATAAAAGGAATACAAATTGGAAAAGAAGAAGTAAAACTGTCACTGTTTGCAGATGACATGATACTATACATAGAGAATCCTAAAGATGCCGCCAGAAAACTACTAGAGCTCATCAATGAATTTGGTAAAGTTGCAGGATACAAAATTAATGCACAGAAATTTCTTGCATTCCTATACACTAATAATGAAATATCAGAAAGAGAAATTAAGGAAACTATCTCATTCACCACTGCAACGAAAAGAATAAAATACCTAGGAATAAACCTACCTAAGGAGGTAAAAGACTTGAACTCAGAAAACTATAAGACACTGATAAAGGAAATCAAAGATGTCACAAACAGATGGAGAGATATACCATGTTCTTGGATTGGAAGAATCAATATTGTGAAAATGACTATACTACCCAAAGCAATCTACAGATTCAGTGCAATCCCTGTCAAATTACCAGTGGCATTTTTTACAGAACTAGAACAAAAACTCTTAAAATTTGTATGGAGAGACAAAAGACCGCAAGTAGCCAAAGCAGTCTTGAGGGAAAAAAACGGAGCTGGAGGAATCAGACTCCCTGACTTCAGACTATACTACAAAGCTACTGTCATCAAGACAATATGGTACTGGCACAAAAACAGAAATATAGATCAATGGAACAAGATAGAAAGCCCAGAGATAAACCCACGCACCTATAGTCATCTAATCTATGACAAAGGAGGCAAGGATATACAATGGAGAAAAGACAGTCTCTTCAATAAGTGGTGCTGGGAAAACTGGACAGCTACATGTAAAAGAATGAAATTAGATCACTCCCTAACACCATAGACAAAAATAAACTCAAAATGGATTAGAGACCTAAATGTAAGACTGGACACTATGAAACTCGTAGAGGAAAACATAGGATGAACACTCTTTGACATAAATCACAGCAAGATCTTTTTTGATCTGCCTCCTAGAGTTATGGAAATAAAAACAAAAATAAACAAATGGGACCTAATGAAACTTAAAAGCTTTTGCAAAGCAAAGGAAACTACAAACAAGATGAAAAGACAACCCTCAGAATGGGAGAAAATATTGGCAAACAAATCAATGGACAAAGGATGAATCTCCAAAATATATAAACAGCTCATGCAGCTCAATATTAAAAAAACAAACAACCCAATCCAAAAATGGGAAGAAGACCCAAACAGACATTTCTCCAAAGAAGATATACAGATGGCCAAGAAGGACATGAAAAGCTGCTCAACGTCACTAATTATTAGAGAAATGCAAATCAAAACTACAATGAGGTACCACCTCACAGCAGTCAGAATGGGCATCATCAAAAAATCTACAAACAGTAAATGCTGGAGAGGGTGTGGAGAAAAGGAACCCTCTTGCACTGTTGGTGGGAATGTAAATTGATACAGCCACTATGGAGAACAGTATGGAAGTTCCTTAAAAAACTAAAAATAGAACTACCATATGATCCAGCAATCCCACTCCTGGGCATATACCCAGAGAAAACCATAATTCAAAAAGACACATGCACCCCAATATTCACTGCAGCAGTATTTACAATAGCCAGGTCATGGAAGCAACCTAAATGCCCATCAACAGGCAAATGGATAAAGAAGATGTGGTACATATATACGATGGAATATTACTCAGCCATAAAAAGGAACGAAAGTGGGTCATTTGTAGAGATGTGGATGAATCTAGAGACTGTCATACAGAGTGAAGTAAGTCAGAAAGAGAAAAACAAATATAGCATATTAACGCATATATGTGGAACCTAGAAAAATGGTACAGATGAACCGGTTTGCAGCACAGAAATAGAGACACAGATATACAGAACAAACGTATGGACACCAAGGGGGGAAAGTGGTAGGGGTGGTGGTGGTGGTGTGATGAGTTTGGAGATTGGGAGATTCTTATTCTAATAAGAACCTGCTGTGTAAAAAATAAATAAAATTCAAAAAAAAAAAAGAAAGAAAAAGGGAGATCTGGGGTATATGGTTGGTAAAAAGTAGCCTGAGATCAGAGAAGAGCCAGATTTTGCCAAGGTTTCTAGGGATAAAATAATGATGGCACTGTTAACGGAAATGGGGGAACTGAGATACAATACCAGAGAAATTGGTGAAAAAAACACTTTTGAACCAGAGCTGAAATTTGGGCTTCCAAGACATACACAGATAGGAGTGAGAATTAGTGAGGAAAATCTGTAGGCGCTCACCAAACGAGAGACAAGGAGGAGCTGCAGGCCCTGGGTTCTTCTGAAAGACAGCTCAGTGATGGAAAAGAAACAAAGAAAAAGAAAACTCAGAGGGACTTCCCTGGTGGCCTAGTGGATAAGACTCCGTGCTCCCAATGCAGGGGTCCTGGGTTCGATCCCTGGTCAGGGAACTAAATTTCACGTACATGCCACAACTAAGAGTTCGCATGCCGCAACTAAGGAGCCCGTGTGCCGCAACTAAGGCCTGGCGCAACCAAAAAAAAAAAGCTCAGAGATGCAAGAGGAAAAGCAGAAATACAACGTCAAAGAAGCCAAGGAAGAAGACTGAGTTACATGGAAGGGGAGGGAAACTCAAATGCTGAAGCAGAAAAGAGGAGGAGGACTAAGAAAGGGCCATTAGCGGGAATTCCCTGGCAGGCCAGTAATTAGGACTCCACGCTCTCACTGCTGGGGGCCTGGGTTCAATCCCTGGTTCAGGAACTAAGATATCACAAGCTGTGCGGCATGGCCAAAACACGAAAAAAAAAGCGGGGGGGGGGGCTTCCCCGGGGGCGCAGTGGTTGAGAGTCGAGCTCTTCCGGGAGAGAGCCTGGAAGTCTGGGAAAGGGCAAGGACACGCTGGACATCAGATGACCAGCAGTCAGTTCAACCGTCAGGCACCAGGCAGCTGCATCCTCATCTTCGAAGCCCATGTTTTAGTTGCCCCCTGTTAACAAAAGTTGTCTTCCAGCAGGTATGGTGTTTTTATTTATTTTATTATTATTTTTTAAATCTTTGGCTGGGCTGGGTTTTCATTGCTGCGCACAGGCTTTCTCTAGTTGAGGCGAGTGGGGGCTACTCTTCTTCGCAATACGTGGGCTTCTCATCGTGGTGGCTTCTCTTGCTGCGGAACACAGGCTCTACGCACGCGGGCTTCAGTAGTTGTGGCATGCAGGCTCAGTAGTTGTGGCTCATGGGCTCTAGAGCGCAGGCTCAGTAGTTGTGGCGCACGGGCTTAGTTGCTCCACAGCATGTGGGATCTTCCCGGACCAGGGATCAAACCCGCGTCCCCTGCATTGGCAGGATTCTTAACCACTGCGCCACCAGGGAAGTCCGGGCCATTGTCTTCTGACAGGGAAAGTCAATGGCATTAAAATCTAGAAAAAATAAGATTCAGTACTCCATGCTAAAAAGCCCATGACTATGACTTATTAAACATCTAGAAAATGACATTTCTGAATTTAAGTGCAAGCAAAAATGACCAAGAGAGGCACCAGTGTTCTTTGATACTCAGAGTCAGCACTGAGAGGGCCTTTAAAGATCATCAAGATTACTGACTTCTAATTATTGCACCAAAACCCTGATTCTTCTAGTCATGGAAAGAGTACATCAGATGTGGACTCTAGACCTAGGTGGGCTCCTACCTAGCTGAGTGGCACTAGGCAAAGCATTTCTCCTTTCTGGACCTCAGTTTCCCCATCTGTCAAGAGAAAAGGCTGGGCAGGATGACATTTTAGGCCCCTGATAGGACTGACATTCTGTGACCCAAAAGCTCCCTGTAAATGTAGTACTTTACATATTCCCCAGGGTAAGCACTCCCCTATCCTCTGCTTCACAGGGCTCTTACTATAATCCTAAGAGGTCACCCAGTTATCAATCTAATGAGGTTCAATGATTAGCTGAAGGTCACTCAGCAAATCAATGGGAGGGTGCACTTGGCCTGATTCCAGGGACATGAGGGTCTCAGACTTTTATCTTACTCTACACTGTTTACTTAGTCAGAAGAAGCTCACTGAGATTTCCAGTGTTTAAAAACATTGTTTTGCTACTTTAAAAAGACAATAAGAGACTATACATAGTATTGGCTTTCTAAACTATATACTGTCTTTTTTTTTTTTTTTTTTGCCTCTCACTGCTGTGGCCTCTCCCGTTGCGGAGCACAGGCTCCGGACGCACAGGCTCAGTGGCCATGGCTCACGGGCCTATCTGCTCCGCGGCATGCAGGATCTTCCCGGACCGGGGCACGAACCCGTGTCCCCTGCATCGGCAGGCGGACTCTCAACCACTGCGCCACCAGGGAAGCCCTACACTGTCTTATTTTGTAGCTTTTCCCTATGACCCAGGTAATCTGTTTGGCCTTCATCATGCTTTGCCAGAATGTACTGACACCCGGCCACTAGTTTGTATTCTAAGGGCAGAATCAGTCACTTTTGGTTTTGGCAAGATTGCAGGCAGAACACCAAACCAAAATGAAGGCAGCAAACGAGGGAGGCACACTAAGGAGATTGAGCTGGAAGGGGTCAGCTGGAGCTGGTGCCGAAGCAGTTATGACTGGAAAACTGCAGGAAGTGGCCAGGGGACTGGCTGGGAAAGTAGACAGTGGTGTTCCTACAGCAAGCTGACTCACATCCTCTCTTTTTACCTATAAACCCCTGGCTAAATGATTATTACAGCACTTTACAATTTAGGTTAAAGACCTACCATCTCATTGGATTATCACAATGGCACTGTGAGGTGAAACACTGGGGCACTGCATCATTTCTATTGCAGAGATGAGGAAACTGAGGCTTAAAGAGGTGAAATGGACTGACCACAAAACACAACGAATAAATGCAACGGCTCGAACCAAAATCCAATTTTCTTCTGATCCCAAATGCTTATTACTCTATGCCCTGTACCACAGTTCCTCCCAGGTTATCACGGACGGAAAGACCTGGAGGTGAAAAGGAGAGAAATTCAGCTGATTGCCTCACTGCGCCCATCCCACACTAAGGACCTCTTTATCTCTGGTCCTCAGTTACGCTGTGCAGTTAGGATCTGGCCACAGGCTCTAGGATTAAACGTTGATACGAAGTTAATAACAAGAAAGCCCAGATTTGGAGCCGAGTCTGCCTTCACCCATTAATTCAATTGAGTCGGGGAGATTAAGTCTATAAACAAATCACTACAGTTCGAGGCAGGATAAACATGAGCCTATGAATTGGACAGACTCTAAGGCATTTTCTCAACCTCAGCACCACTGATATTTTAGGCCAGATAATTCTTTGTTGTGGGGCTGTCCTGGGTAGCATGTTTAGTAGCATCCCTGGCCTCCGCCCATTGAATGCTAGCAGCACCCTCCTCCGACAGTCGTGACAACCAAAAATACCTCCAGATATTGCCAAATGTCCTCTGGGGGCAAAATCACCCCCAGCTGAGAACCACTGCTCTAAGGGTTACAGGGGTTGAGAGCAAAGGTCACTTAATGCAGGTTGTGGTGCTGAGAAAACAGTTTCACGGAGGAGGTCATATTTGAACTGGACCTTGAAGAACAGATACCGGTCCTATAGGTCAGGATGAGAGAATAACAGAAGGAATGCCAGAAAGGGAGGAGAAAGAAAAAGCAAGATGATGAGGAAGCACCGCTGGAAAACGTTCCAGTTTGGCAAGAGCAGAAGCTTGCTGTTGGTAATAGGTGATAAAGCTAAAAATGTCCACTGGAGTCATGTCACAGCCAGCCATGCATCAACTAACAGTTACAAGATACACACCATAACGAAACAGCCAACAGTACAAGATGCTACACAGATGTTTAACAGTATACAAGTCAAAACAGTGGTATTTCCATGTGTCCCACCTACCCAGGAGGACAGAATGTTGCCCGAGTATTGTGTCTTACAGTGCATCTAGTGTTCACTACGTTTAGCCAGAGTTAAACAAAGCTCGGAACCAGTGCAGAAGTGGGAGAAATAACTAAGGACTGGGATTGTCAGGAGTTTCCCAGAGGAGTTAAGAGTGGTGGGCCTTGAATGGATATGTTCTGGATAGCTGGAAGGGAGGAGGACATTCCAGGTGAGGACATTTGAGCTGGGAAAGAAATAAAGGTACACAACATATCCAAGAGACACCAGGAAGAACAACGTAGTTGGGAAAGAAGACAAGGCTGGTCAGAACACGGAGCACATGACTCAGACATCACCGGACAATCACTGAGGGTTCCTGAGGAACAAAATGACACGGTTGTTTAAAACGTGGCATCTTGTCCAGCAGTTCCCTTAGCTACACATTAGAAAGACCTGGGGAGCTTTGAAGAACATCAATACCCAGGCCTCAACCCTAAGGATCCAATTTAATCGGGCTAAGACAGGGCCCAGGTATTGTTTTTAAAGCTCCACAGGTGATTCTTACACGCAGCTAGAACTGAGAACCACTGGTCTACAGTCATGCTGTCACTTTCAGATGAGAAAAGAGGCCTAGAAATTTAAGTGGTCTGCCTAAATTCACAGTCGGCTGGGTGTACGGTTGGGACTGGTATCTGGACTCCTATTCCAGGCTCTGAAAGATACCACAGAGTCCTGGGCTAGATTCCATACTTCAGTCTTTAAGAGGCACAATCTGATGACTTGCCTCTTCAGTTTTGCCAGGGTTAAAGCCTGAATTAATCATATCATAAAACTACTGACTTAAGCATCCTCTCAAGTGTCTAGGGTAATGGATGTTGATTTCATTGCTGTCTCCTGATGGCCCTTAGGAAAGGAAAGGGTCTCAGGAGACTCCCCAGAAAGCCAGATAAACAAGCCAAACCCCCAGCTCCGTGGAAGAAACAATGACTTTTTAAAATACAGCTCACTGACCTTTTGCACTGCATAAAGGAAAGTCTGGGTTACTCTTCACCAGGAAAATACTTTCAGAGATGCTATGCCATAAGCAGAGGTGGGGGACGGGGAGAGTGATCAAAGGCAGCTGCTGAAGCATGCCCACAGACCCTCATTTTATTTTGTTGTTGTTGTTGTTGTTGTTTTGCGGTACACGGGCCTCTCACTGTTGTGGCCTCTCCCGTCGTGGAGCACAGGCTCCAGACGCGCAGGCTCAGCGGCCCTGGCTCACGGGCCCAGCCGCTCCGCGGCATGTGGGATCTTCCCAGACCGGGGCACGAACCCGTGTCCCCTGCATCGGCAGGCAGACTCTCAACCACTGAGCCACCAGGGAAGCCCCAGACCCTCATTTTAACAGTAAATCTCTCTACAGTCCTCAGCCCTGGATAAGGGCTGTCCACGCACCTTGTGCTTTTCTAAAAGGAAAAGAGCAGCACCCCTCACAATAGGCCCGCCTTCCTGTTGTGTGACTCCTGGATTCTGGCAGCAGGTGGTAAATGGGAGGTCTGCAGAGACTGCCAAGCTGGGAATCTGAGTCTGCTTGTATAACCATTCTATTCATCCTAGGGTACTGGTACAGATAGCTATTAGAACAAAGCAACACACATCTAGGGGAGTTCTTGTTGATCCCAGACACCCATCAACCAGCTGAAGCTCTAACAAGGGGGTCATACTAAAGTCACTTTAGAAGCAGAAGCACTACCCTCTGTCTCCAACTATTGACACCAGGAAAGCTACTGCTGGCAAGGCTCTGGTACATGCTCTTGGGATGGGTTCCAAGTTCCCACCAGCTATAAGACAGAATCCCTGAAAACAATCTGTTCTTTAAGAGAACGTGAGTGGAAGTAAAGGACAAATAAGAGCCCTAAGAGGCAATACTTAATACTCATACTAACTTGATGCTCATAATATATTGATCACTGACTCTATGCCAGATACCAGAATAAACAGTTTCATCCATTATTTCATTTTATTTTCCCACACACTTATGAGATAATACTGTAACCTCCCCATTTTATAGATGAAGAAACTGAGGCTTGGAGAGGTTCTGTAATATGCCAAAGGTCACACAGCTAGCAAGGGGCAGAATAAGGATTTGAACCTGAGCAGCCTGCAGCTAGAGCTTGGGCAGGTCTCTATAAATGACTTTTCCACTTGATGCCAACTGACCATTAATTCTTCTACTTATTTTTTTCAGCTTTGGCTACTGGAGTCTGCCAGGATCTTAATGATCAAAGAATTCTGAAAACTGAGAAGCACCAAACAATGTTTAGGTATTATTATTATCATCATTATTACTTCAATGAATAGTAGAGACCTGCACCAATCTGGAAGTATTTGAAAAGCAATTACCCTGTGGACTGTCTAATCACCCTAAGTTACACTTTAGTCAACATCTTGGTTAAAAATCTGGGTCCCAGAAAGCCTGGTCCCCAGAGCTTTCTCAACTACAAGGATAAAGAGATAATAGCCTGATTCCTCTCTTCTCCTTTCTCTGCCAATTATTAGGTTTCAAATTAAATGGTTTTAGAGCTAAGAACTCTCACAATTTCAAAAAGCATTCATTTTTATCCTTAAGTTGAAAGTTCAGGCTTAAAAGTATAGAAGCACTGTAAGGATAAAACTGTCATTTTTAATAAACAACTGTGTCTCTTTTGAAAGCAAATGGTATTTCTGGAAAGATTATCATATGACAACTACCAACTAAATGAAAAGCTGACATGACTTCTCCTCTTAAGTTATCATTAGAAAAGAGAAGCAAGTTTTTATGAGCTAAATTTTCCTTATCCTGATATATGAGTTTTTGGGCCATCACACTCACAAACATAACTGGCTCCAAACCTGAAATAGCATTACCTTTAAAAAGATACTGCAAAATTTATAACAAACAAAAAAACCTTAAAATAATTAGTAATAAAATCAAGTATGAAGAGTGGCTGTATCAGAAATTTATATTTGGTCAATTGAAAACTCAAACTGTAGACTGTGGGCATTTTTAGGTGGTAAAGGGATTACAATCAAATGATACAGCTTAACTCCTCTATTAGGGAAATTAATTTTAATTTTCTACATTAAATCTCTGAAGAATATAAAAAGTAGCACCTCCAAACAAAAAGTGGGGGAGGGCTTCCCTGGTGGCACAGTGGTTGAGAGTCTGCCTGCCGATGCAGGGGACACAGGTTTGTGCCCCAATCCGGGAAGATCCCACATGTCGCAGAGCAGCTGGGCCCGTGAGCCATGGCCGCTGAGCCTGCACGTCCAGAGCCTGTGCTCCGCAACGGGAGAGGCCACAACAGGGAGAGGCCCGCGTATCACAAAAAAAAAAAAAAGTGGGGGAGAAGGGACTTCCCTGGTGGTACAGTGGTTAAAACTCTGTGCTCCCAATGCAGGGGGCCTGGATTCCATCTCTGGTCAGGGAACTAGATCCTGCATGCATGCTGCAACTAAGAGCCCGCATGCCTCAACTAAAAAGATCCCGCATGCCACAACTAAGACCCAGTGCAGCTAAATAGATAGATAAATATTTATAAATACATTAGAATAAGCACTGTGATTAAAGAAAAAAAAGTTTCATTTACCAAAGAAAGCCCTGGTAAATACTCATATTAAATCTAGTTAAGTTTTTGCGTACTATTTTCAAGCAGTCTCTTAAAAAAAGAAAAAAGTGGGACTGGGGGGGATGGTTTAAAAAGGTCTTTCAGAATAGATGACTGGACATCCAGTTCTGCAGTAAATCCAAATGTTATCAGTCTTTGGACTTGAAAGTCCTTGATACACCCTTTCTTTTCATCATCTCTATTCAGGCTTGTCAATTTTTCTTCCAGAATCTCCCATTTGCCCTTTCCTTTTCTTTCTGACTGTCCTCACTTCTTGCCTGGATTTGCTCATTCATTCATCATTTACCAAGTGCTTATTATCTGCCACGCACAGAGCTAGACCCTTGTCCTTGAGCTTAGGAAGCTCACGTGATACTCAGTAGAGCTGCAATCTACCCGTCTCGATCACCAGACTACAAGCTTTACCAAAGGCTTTGTATTTCCAGAACCAGCAGCAACTGGCATACAGCAGACACTCTAAAAATGTTTGTTGTATGACACTAGATTACTTTAGCAAGCTCTTTTTTTAATCCATAAATATTTTAGTGCATATCTTCAAAAAGGACTCTTACTTTTCTTCCCTTTTTAAAATACAAAAGCAATACGTGCACAATGCAAAAACAGTATTGAAAGGTATGGAGTGAAAGTGAATTCTCCAACCTCCTAAATCCCACTCCCAGAAATGACTACTATTACAATCTGGAATGTACCTTTCCAGAACTTTCCTATGCTGGTATATAACACACACACACACACACACACACACACTCTTACACTTTTTTGGAACAAGTTCTTTGACAGTTTCTGACTCTAGCTTCTCAACTTTTTATTTCTTTTTTTTAAAAATAAATTTATTTATTTATTTATTTATTTATTTTTGGCTCTGTTGGGTCTTTGTTGCTGCGTGCGGGCTTTCCCTAGTTGTGGCGAGCAGGGGCTAATCTTCGTTGCGGTGTGTGGGCTTCTCATTGTCGTGGCTTCTCTTGTTGCAGAGCATGGGCCCTAGGCGCGCGGGTCATTTATGTCTTGTCTATGGCTGCTTTTGTGCTGCAAGAGCTGGGTAGGGTAGTCACCACAGACACCTAATAGTCTACAGAGCCTAATATACTTACTATCAGTTCCTTCACAGAAAAAGCTTGCCAACCTTTGATCTATTCTATTTTTACTATTGGCCTAATATTCCACCTGATGAATAAATTATATTTTACTGTTGGACATTTAGTTCCTTTAAAATTTTCCACAATGTGAATAATGCTGCAATGAGTAAGTACCAAGGATTATACATTGAGAACTCTTCTTTCTTTATTTCTTTATTTCTTTTTTGGCTGCGCTGGGTCTTTGCTGCATGCGGGGCTTTCTCTAGTTGTGGCGAACGGGCTACTCTTCATTGTGGTGCACGGGCTTCTCACTGCGGTGGCTTCTCTTGTTGCAGAGCATGGGCCCTAGGCACGCGGGTTTCAGTAGTTGTGGCTCACGGGCTCTAGAGTGCAGGCTCAGTAGTTGTGGCACACAGGCTTAGTTGCTCCGTGGCATGTGGGATCTTCCCGAACCAGGGCTCGAACCCATGTCCCCTGCATTGGCAGGCGGATTCTTAACCACTGCACCGCCAGGGAAGTCCCGCTTCTCAACTTTCTAATCCAGCTCAAGTTCTCAAAGTGCTGTCCCTGGATCAGAAGCATCGGCATCATCTGGGAACTTGTTAGCAATACAAATTCTCAGGCCCCACTCCAGACCTATTGAATCAGAATCTCTGGAGGTGGGGACCCCACAATCTGTGTTTTAATTAACTCTCCAGGTAATTCAGATGCACACTAATGGTTGAGAACCACTCCTCTAACAAGCCAGTTAGAGCCGGTTTTTGTTTTTTGGCTGCACTGGGCTTCGTTGCTGCGTGCAGGCTTTCTCTAGTTGCGGTGAGCGGGGGCTACTCTTCATTGTGGTGCGCAGGCTTCTCATTGCGATGGCTCCTCTTGTTGCGGAGCATGGGCTCTAGGCACATGGGCTTCAGTAGTTGTGGCTCACAGGCTCTAGAGCGCAAGCTCAGTAGCTGTGGCACATGGGCTTGGTTGCTCCGCGGCATGCAGGATCTTCCCAGACCAGGGCTCGAACCTGTGTCCCCTGCATTGGCAGGCGGATTCTTAACCACTGTGCCACCAGGGAAGCCCCTAGCCGGTTTTTTATTTGTATTGTCCCTTAAACATTATACTGTCAGGCATTGTAACCTTGTTTTGGTTTTACCACCCTACTTCAAAATGCATTTCTTGTCCTTTTGATTAATTCTGATCATACCAATCTGTCAAAGCCCAGAAAGTCCTCGATCCTCCCCAAAGTGCTCTCAGTACCACAGCTCTTACTGATCCCTCTTGCTCCTCCCCGTCCTATGACATACCTAGTTCCTCTTCCATACAATTTCACAATTAGGTACGCACTGTCTCCAATGATAAAGAACAGTTCTTTACTCTTCCCTTGAAGACATGAATTGTATTTTTGTCACCTCTTCCTCACCCCTGTTCTAAGCACAAATTTTAATAAAGTTGCTGGTCTTTAAGGATAAATTCACCGAGAGAAATACTGATAAACTTTTAATGGATAAAAAGTCTACATTCAAGTTGTAGCACCACTTCTGCGACCTTGGACAAGCTCACTTCTCAGGATGAAGTCTGTAAAAGCAAGACAGCTGGACTCAACGACCTAACACTTCCTTTCAGCCTTGAGCAATGCATGACTTTATGAAACGTCTCACATTGGAATATCTTATTCCATTATACTTGAGTATACCATTATACTCATATTGCTTTGCTAGTAAGCTCTTTGAACAAGAACTATGAGAATCTTCCGCCATACCCAGCACCATGCCTTATGCATAACAGCTCAATCTATTTGCAGAAGATTATTTGGAAAAATTATTTTAGAAGTTTCATTTATGTAGAGAACCTATGCACTTGGGCAGAGCTACTGCCTCCCAAAAGGCCCTTTCAAATATTTATTGTTATAAATACTATGAAATGATTTATGGTAAAAATTGTGATTACTCTGATAACACTGGGGCAGTCAGCTACGTAAGGCGAAAGAATGTAAAAATGAATCTTACATGTATTTAGGAATAGACTAAAAAGCTATAAGCCTCAGGCTACCTTAGTGCAACATGCAAATAAAAACAGTCCTGTACACTCAGGTGACATATACCAACTCCACTCTTGGGCATAAACAGGCTTCTTGACGTAGGACCTTTTTCTGCAAATTTTCAGACACAACTGGGTGGACTACAGACCTCTGAGTGGCCAGTGATGACCAGAAGTTGAAACTAGAGAGAAGGACAGCTAAGAGAAATTGAAGGGCAAGACGGAGGAACAGAAGGGCAGCAGGAAAACATCACCTGTGAGTAATGAAAAGGAGCAATGGAAATTCAGAGTCTTTACCAAGGGCCTACTATGAGCCAGTCACTTGGGGCTGCAAAGATGGTCCCTGACCTCAAGAGGCTAACAGTCCAAAGGATAAGACTGAAGCCTCTACCTTATCTATCTACCTACCTACCTACACACACACATATATACGTATGTATGTGTGTGTAATTCTAATTGGGAAAATCAAGCAAGGCAGGCTTCACAGAAAAGGTGGTAAGTTAATGGAGTTTTGAAGTGTGCAGGAGGGTTTGCTAAGGAAGAAAAAAAAAAAGTTTGAGCTAGTTGTTGTGGGGAAGAAACATTCGCATATTTTTACAGCCGTTCCTTTGGGACTTTAAATCGGTGAGGCTTCTTAGATCCAACACTACTTTGTCAATGCTCTCCTTCTCTTTTTACTTCATCTTAAATGAGATGTTCAAGCCCAGCACTGGAATAGAGCCAGAAAGCCCCAGGAAAAGGGGAATGCTCGCCAGATTCGCTCTGTCACCTCCAAATTCAACCAGCCCAGCTATCCCAGTCTTGCACTCCTGGCAGCCAGAAAAGGAAGGCTAACAATATCCTCTGGGGACAAAATCTGGACTCAGGCAGACAAGGCTTACCCTTGCTCTGCCAGTAAGCCACCTTGAGAGCGACCCTGCCTCCTAAGCCTAGTTTATCTGTGACAGGGAGGCCAGCTCTGCAGAAAAAAAGCTGCATGAAAAAGAAGGAGGACGCATCCGATGGCGAAGCTCTGAGATACTGAGATAATCTTAAAATGTTTGGCAGGAGCCCTGGCACACAGCAAGCAATGGATGAACGTGAGCCCTTAATTAATAACATTACTATTACCATTATTACAGTTACACCTCAATTGTACTCCAACAACAAGAAAATGCTGTTTTTGCAGCCTACTTTTATGACGTCGAAGAAGCAACTCCAGAGATGAAAGTGCATTTCAGATTTTTTTTAAAGGGACAAGATCGAATTCCAACCGCAGTAGCCTGACAGCCCCAGACCCTGAACTCAAGAGCCATTCCTGCCTCTCGTCTGGCGCGTGACCTTGGGCAGGGCACTTCACCGCTCTGTGCCTCAGTTTCCTCATCTGTAACGTGGGGCTAAGAAGCCCCTCCCTCGCATGGTCGTCGCGGGGTCCAGCCAGAGGGTACTCTTTGCGGCACAGGCACCCCACGGGTGCAAGGCGAGCTCCCGGCCCATTTTCCAGGTCCCCCGCCGGGCGGACGGGGCAGACCAATGCCCGACCCCGAGGCCCACCGAGCTCCACCGCCTGCAGAGCAGGAGCGGGAAAGGGGGTCGCGCCTGAGATGGGTCCCTGAGGCTGAGCTGTTGGGCACCCAGAGGCTCGGCCGCTGCCGCCTGCACGCTGTCGCTGGCGGGTTCGCCCTGGGCCCCGCCGCCCAGGTGGGGAGCGGCCGAGGGAGGCCGGGCTGCCCCGGGGTCCCCGGGAGAGGAGGGCGGAGGGCGCCCGGACACCTGATGCTGAAAAGTAAGGTCGATCCCACTAGCATGTGAGGGTCTCAAAGCTGACATTAAGGAATTTAATTTTTTTTTGAGACTAAAGTTCTAAGCTTTAAAGTGATATAAGTAATTAGATTTGTGTTTTTGAAATAAAATTAACAACATGGAGGATTGGAGGAGAAAGAGACTTGAGTCCAGGAGACTAACTGTGAAATCCGGGAGGGCTATGAGGTACGGGGTGTGTATTGGCAGGGGGGCCCCGGGGGGGGGGGGGGGGGGGAGGAGGCTCTGCGCCCGCGCAGGCGCGCTGAGGACGCGAGGCGGCGCATATGCGCTGTGCCCGCCCGCCCGGGGACCTACGGAGAAGATGGTGGCTGAGCTGGCGCCATTTTCCGTGTACAGTAGTTTGCCTAATTTTTCTTGGTTTTAGTTCCGCCTGGCCGACTCTGGTCTGAAACTACTGAATGGAAAATAAGTAAATAATTCGTAAGTTTTTAATTGCTGTGCTGGTCGGAGCAGTGTGTCGAAATCTCTTGTCCTGCTCCCTCCCCCTGGGGAAGTGAATCATTCCTTTGTCCAGCATATCCACGCTGTATATGCTACCTGCCCCCTTAATCATTTAGTGACGGTCTCTCATCAGATGGATTGTATGCATATGGCAGTGTTTGTGTTCAAGTAACCCTTAATTTACTTAATAATGGCCCCAAAGTGCAAGAGTAGTATGGCTAGTGATGTGGATAAGCGAAAGAGAAGCTGTAAGGGGCTTCCTTTAGGTGAACAGGTGAAAGTTCTCAATAAGGAAAAAAAAAAAAACGGTATGCTGAGGTTGCTAAGATCTACAGCAAGAATGAATTTTCTGTGAAACTGCAGGAAAAAAATTTGTGCCAGCTTTGCTGTCGCACCTCAAACTGCAAAAGTTAGGGCCACAGTGCATAAAAAGTGCTTGAGAGTGAAAAGGTGTTAAATTTGTGGAAGACACGAACAAAATACATATTCTGTTGACAACAACGTGTTGCCCCAGAAAGCACTGAGCCTATTGTCAAACCCAAGTTCATGTGTCTGACACCCAGTGAGGCCAAACAAACCAAAACGTTGGAGTTCGGAGCAGACAAAGATCCATTGCAGGGCCAAGCAAGGAACAATCGACTGGTGCTCAAAAGACCCAAACTCTTTCAAGGAAGAAATTTTAAAGGCAACATTTGGGGTGAGGGCTGCAGGGTGCATAACTTTCTTCTGATTGGTTGGTGGTGAGGTAACGGTGATGTTTCAGGAATCTTAATCATGGACTTTCTGGTTCCAACCAGTCTGGGATCTAGTGCTTGTGGTCAGCATGCAGTCACCATCCTCCACCTGGGCCTAGGAGACCAAAGCCTCTTTCCACAGACAAGAAACAGGGACATGGAGGGGCTTTTGTACCCAGGAGGGCCCCACTGGGTCCTGCTCAGTTTCAAGCCTATATAAAGACTTCAGCAAGGGCTCCTCTGAAGGGAGTGACACCAAACTATAAGGGATTGTTACACAGACTCAGGAGAATTTTGGACTGAAAAATAGAAAAATTGCTGGAGAGACTGAGTCTGCCAGTGAAGAAGTGATACCGAGCAGGACCCTGTGGGGCTCCTGGGCACAAGAGCCTTTCTGTGTCCCCTATTTCTTTTCTTTTTTTCTTTTTTTGGCCATACTGCTCGGCTTGCAGGGATCTTAGTTCCTCAACCAGGGATTGAACCCTGGCTCTGGCAGTGAAAGCACAGAGTCCTAACCACTGGACGGCCAGGGAATTCCCCCACCCACTCACGCCATTTCTTGGTTACAGGAAATAGGCTTCTTTCGGCCTCCATGACCTTCCTGAGTTGCAAAAGCAGATTCAAACAGTTGCTAATTAGGGAAGGGATGGGATGCTGAGACAAGGTAGGGACAGTCAAAGCCAACAATAATGCAGCCTTGGGGCAGGGTCCTGTTTCCCACTCAAGGGATATATGTAACAGTATCTTGTTATCTGCTATTTTACCGATACTGAAACCCCCACCAGGTGGGAGAAATCAACTGTATGCTGCCCACAAGCACGCAGATCCCAGACTGGTTGGAACCAGATGATGATGCTGACTCCCACTTACCTCACCACCAACTAGTTAGAAGATTGTCCACGAGCTGATCACGCCCTCCTTGAACCATTACTATAAAACTTCTCAGGCTTCCCTGGTGGCGCAGCGGTTGAGAGTCCGCCTGCCGATGCAGGGGACACGGGTTCGTGCCCCGGTCCAGGAAGATCCCACATGCTGCGGAGCGGCTGGGCCGGTGAGCCATGGCCAGGGGCCTGTGCATCCGGAGCCTGTGCTCCACAACGGGAGAGGCCACAACAGTGAAAGGCCCACATACCGCAAAAAAAAAACTCACTGCCCCCTCCAAGTTGAGATACACAGTTTTGAGGGCATTAGCCCACTGTGGCCCTTTGCCTGGAAAAGCAATAAAGCTATTTTCTACTTCATCCAAAACTCTGTCTCTGAGAATTTGGTGTCAGTGTACGGAGGCTGGATTCAGCTTCAGAAGCTGTTGCCACATTTCCAGCAGAGTTGAAGAATTTGATTGAAGAGAAAGGATACCATCCAAAGCAAGTCTTCATGTGATGAAACTGGGCTTTTCTGGAAGAAGGTGCCCAATAGAACCAAAAACCAACTGGGAGTTCTGTTTTTTTTTTTAAGTATGAGCCACCCATTCTCCTTGCTTGGCCCTTGCAATAAAACTTTCTCTGCTCCAAACTCGGACGTTTGGGTTTGTTTGGCCTTATTGTGTGTCAGGCACACAAACTTGCATTCCGCAGCAAACCTACCTTCATAGAAGTGCAAAGGAGGCACCAGGTCATAAAACATGGAAGAACAGATTAACTCTGTTACTATTGGCAACGCTGCAGGGCAGATGTTAAAGGGAGGAGGTGTGTACAGAATGAAGCATCCACAATCTCTCAGAAACAAAACCAGGAATTATCTGCCCGTATTCTGACATAATCAGGTGAAAGTTACCTTGTTTATGAAATGGTTCCACCAATGCTTCTTTCCAGAAGTGAAAAACATTTGGAAAAGGAAGGGTTGGAATTTAAAATCCTATTACTAATAGACAATGCACCTGGCCATCCTGAATCTGCTATGAAAATGAAAATGTCAAAGTTGTATTTTTACCTCAAATACAACCTCATTGCTTCAGCCACTTGACTCGGCATCACTTGGTCAAGGCCACATACACCTGCCTGATATCTGATCACATTTAGTCATCAATTAATGCAGACTTTCATCTGGACATAAAGCAGTGCTGGAAATCATTCGCTATTGCCAACGCAATACATTCATCAGAGCTGCTGTGAATGAATTAAAACCAGGAACTGTAAATGCCTGCTGGTAGAACTTATGACGTCGTGAATGATTTTAAAGTTTACTGAGGCTCGATGGAGAAGTTAGGAAACTCATTCACGTAGCAAGACAAGTTGGTGGAGAAGAATTTGCCGATATGCTTGATGAATAAGTGGCAGAACATGCTGAAGGTCGCCGAGAAGTGTTAACCAGCGAGTTATTGGAAGAACTTGTGGAGTCATCTACGGAGGAAGATGAAGGTGAAGAGCCTGAAGCGGAATCAGCGATGTGGACATTACTGAAAGTTGCCAAAGTGTTTCGAATTTCACAACCAATTTCAAAATTATGGAATATGATCCTCAGATGAAAAGAAGCACTGTAGCCATTCATGATCACCAAAGGGTTACAAACTCTGCAGCAACACTGTGATGAGTTAAAGAGACAGCAACTCCAATTAAAATGTTCTTCCAAAAGCTTTCAGCAAAAAACCCTTCAGCTATCTATCGTGGATCCCCAACCGTCAACATCATCTGCTCCTGACGTCCAACCATTGACATCATCATGGCTTGATGAGCCTCCTTCTGATGTATGGTCAGAAGGTCAATAGTAGCCTAATGCTATGTCACAATGCCTCACTTCATCACATAGGGATTGTATCATCTCATATCATCTGTGAGAAGGGTGAGTACAAGACAATACAACATTTTGAGAGTGAGACCACATTCACTTAAATTTTATTACAGGGGACTTCCAGTCCAGTGGTTAAGAATCCACACTTTCAATGCAGGGGGTACGGGTTCGATCCCTGGTTGGGGAACTAGGATCCCACATGCCGCGTGGTGCAGTCAAAAAAATTTTTGAATTAAAAAATTTTTTTATTACAGTATATTGTTATGATTGTTCTGTTTTGTTATTGTTGCCGTTAATCTCTTAATGTGCCTAATTTATAAATTAACTTTATTGTAGGTGTGTATATGTAGGAAAAAACTTAGCACATATCGGGTTTGGTACTATCTGCAGTTTCAGGCATCCACTGGGGTCCTGGAACGTATCCCCCTTGGTTAAGGGGGGAGTACTGTAGTTTTCTTGCTGTGGAGTCTCTCTGGAGAACCTTAAACTAGAACTGCTCAGAGGGAGGGGAGTTGAGTGCTGTGTCTGGCTGGCTTCTCCCATTCTGCCGAGTTGCATCCTTAAGAAGCCCCTAAGAGCTCTTTACAGCAGCAGGCCCCAACCTTTTAGGTACCAGGGACTGGTTTCATTGAAGACAATTTTTTCCATGGACGGTGGGGGGCTGGGGGGGTGAGGATGGTTCAGGCGGTACTGGTCCACAGACTGTGGGTTAGGGACCCCTGCTTTACAAGGCACAGCATCCTCCTTTGACGTGGGCCCTGAGAGGTACCCAAGGTCACATGGCACCTAGCACAGGGTTTGGCATGAGGAAAGGGCTTAGTAAGTTTTTGGTGAATGAACCAGTAACTTAAGAACTAGATATAGGACAGGGAACTCTATGCAATACTCTGTAATGACCTATATAGGAAAAGAATCTAAAAAAGTGTATATATGTATACGTATAACTGATTCACTGTGCTGTACAGCAGAAACTAACACAACATTGTAAATCAACTATACTCCAATAAAAGTTAAAAAAAAAAAAACTAGAATCCAAGACAGGGCTCCTAATTCCTAGTCCTCCATTGTATCACCTCTACTACAGCCACCAGCCACACCATCTCCTTTTTAGAGTGCAACGTGAGAAATGGAAGTTTTTTTCCCCAGAATGATTACATTAAGCTTAATTACACCCCAATTTAAAAAACACCAAAATGTACAGGACATACTCCCTTCCTTGAAAGAGCTTATAATTTGATCTATTATTTCTTTAGTGTTAAGTATCACTGACTAAAAGCAAGCTATTCTCTTAACTAAAGTAGGGCAAATGGAAGAATATTACCAAACATCTAAAGGGCTGCAACTGTCTATAGTATCAAGTGCAATTCCTGAACCACATTTGGGGAGGGAAAACTAATACTGAGCACAGCCTTTTATTATGATTTGTGTTTATTTGTTAACATTTACTGAGTGCCACATGGGTTCTAGTTGACCCTCCACTCCTATATATATGTTCTTGGTTAGATTATTAAGCCCCTCCATGCCTGAGTTCCTTATCTATAATGACAAAAATAGAAGTTATCTCATAAAGTTGTGGTCTGTATGTGTATAGAATACTCAGAGCTTATTAAATATTCTTTTTCTGTGCTCTATCTTGCATAGCTGTTGAAGACACAAAAACATACTTCCTATCCTTGGGCTTAAACAAATTCTTATCAACAAAAGATGTAATACAATGCAGTAGATAAAAAGGGGCTGGGGAGGTACAATCACCTTTGGAGAGAGGTGATCTCTCCCCATTTCACAGAAAGGAAATTGAGGATAAGGATGAAGATTCACTCCAAATTCTACACTCTTTCCACTATACTATTC
>NW_006772681.1:2147440-2163463 GCF_000442215.2 Lipotes vexillifer | reverse complement strand
CTCTTTCCACTATACTATTCTGCTTCTGAGAGTAGGCAATTAACACCACTCCTCTGATTCTTAAAAGCTTTCCTCGGGTCTGTCCAGTTTCCCTTCTTGCTCTACTCTGGACAATATTATCTACTCTTAAGGCTTTAATAACTGGGTATCAGTAACTCCCAAATTTTATTTCTAGTCCAGGTTTTCCTACCCAGTTTTCCACCTGTATATCCAACGTTCTAGTTGACATGTTTGGCATCCCAAAACTGAACTGCAAGCTTTCCCATCTCATTATCTGCTCTATTACCCACCCCCTCCATCCTATTCATACCACTGTTCTAAACTTACATTACTTAATCTAACCCTTAAAGCATCCCTGTGGTATAGATTCTGTCATTCCCCCAATCTTACAAATAAGAGGTTAAATAACTTTTCCTCGGTCAGTTAATACGTGGCAGTTAGGCGTTTGTAACACGTAGGTGACATGCCTGCTATGTTCCAGACACTGTGGACGACTCCCCGCACTCATCCATTGCCAACTCCCAGCACAGGTTGTCATTCCCCACCTGATGACTACAATAGCGCAACTGGTCTCACACCCACACATACTTGCTTCTGTCTGTTCTCCAAACAGCAACTGGAGTGATTTTTTTTGGCTGCTGCCGTGTGGCATGCAAAATCTTAATTCCCTGACCAGGGACTGAACCCACGCCCCCTGCAGTGGAAGTGCAGAGTCTTAACCACTGGACCACCAGGGAAGTCCCTGATCTTTTAAAGATAAAGCTATGATCCTTTCTCTCTCTCTCTCAAAACCTTCCAATGACTTTCGATTATCTTTGTCTCACGTGGCTCTTACACTTTTCTCTCTCCCCTCAGACCTTTGTAAATGCTGCTCCTTTTACCTCAAATAACTGCCCTATTTAACTCCTTTCTCCTTCCCAAGTTAACTAAAACATCACTTCTGTGGAAAAGGGTCTCTTCTTGTTCCGTGTCTTCTTGTTCCCTTGTCCCCACTAGACTGTGAGCATCATGAAAGGAAGTTCCAGGTCTGTTTTTGTTCTTTGCTCTCTTCCCAGTTCCTGCAACTGTGTGTGGCATACAGCAGGGGCTCTGCAAATCTATGAAAGAATAAGGAATGTAGGTCAAAGCAAGGAGATATCACCTCTCACTAACTGGTGCTTAGGCGAAGGCTTAAGACTTAGGATAATGACTGGGTATTTAAGTGAAATGGATTTTGTCCTAATAGGAGGATGAGAGAATAAGAGACACTAACAATAAATTCGTTGGTGTTTTACTGGTAGTTAATGCTGAGGCGTATCTCCACACTACTGTTCACTTCCAGATCCTGGCAGTCCTATTTTCTGCTAAGCCTTCCCTGCCTTTTCAGTTTTTATACACTCAAAATATACACAGAGACAAGGGAAAGCTTTTAAGTACGTGCAATCTTATAATGCAGATTATTAACAGATATGGAGAACAATGAAAAGAGGTACTTAACCCCTTCTTGCCATGAATCCAGGATTTAGGATGTCGACTCAATATTAAAAGCTAAAGCACACTACAGACATCAGGATATAGAGAATGAGTGGTACTTCCTTCAATTTGGACATGTTGTAATGTGGTTTATGTATCCACACGATGCTAACAGTGCTCACAACTCCTCTGCCTAAAATCACCTTCAAAGCCACACTAGAAATCAGTCTCATTCCCTTTACAACCAGAACGATCCCTAAAATGTTTATTGGATTTTGGCCCTGAATGACTTCGCGTTGCTTCAAAACCTGAAAAACATCTTCACAAGAGGAATGTTTCTGATCACAAAGGACGTTTAAAAGAATATGGGACCCTAGTTCTGAAGGTCATTCCAAAGCAGCAGTCTCAAGCATTTTGCACACTCTTGGAAAAAGTTTCTATATGACCTTCTTTCAGATGCATAAATTCCATCATTTTAAGAAAAATATCGAAGTGCTTTATAGTCAGCCAGTTATCTTCAAAGGCAACAGGGCAGATGTCACCGCTCAGCCCGTTGTGCAGTTGCCGTGCACTAGGGCACTCTTCCTGTTTCTCTCCTCTGGAGCATCCTGTGGCAGAAAAGCTGCATAAGGTCACTGACAAGATTTAGAGCAATCTCTCGGTTGCTTCCGTAGCTGAAGCTTGAGCAGTTTTCGAGCTGGTGAAGGATCTAATTGTTGCGTGCTTCTCTTCCCTGCAGAGAAAAGGAGCCACAAAATAAATTTCAATTGAATTCAAATACCATTTATTGAAAACTTACTGTGTGGACACTGTGCCAGACACACAGAAGGGCATTCCAACAACAAATTAGAGCATGTGCCCTCTACGAGATGGCAGTCTAGTAGGAAAGCCAGCTGCAACTACAACCACAATACCATCCAATGAATAATGAAATGAAGGTATTTATAGCACATAATTTAGGGCTGGAGGTGGTCAGGCAAAGTGATGGATAAGTAATGTCAGTGTCACTTAGTGGATTCTTGAAGAATGAAAAGGGAAAAAAGGAATGGGTATTTCTTAAGTCTTGGATTTACCCAAACAACACAGTTTGTGGAGATTTAATTCTCAGTCTACTGTGCTGCTGTGGAATTTACATCTACAAATTTCCCATCAACCTTGAGTACCCACAACGTAATAGTTATTGTGAGGGGAAAAGAAACCCCACTAGATATAGGCCTTACCCTCTGAGACCATATGTTTTGAAGGGCAGTGTGTATCCGAAGGGCTATGAGACATAAAACAGTACAAGCTCTGGTCCCCTTAAGACAGGCTTACCGAGCTGTACTGACACCTTCTGGAGGCACTGGGTACTTTCCTCCATAAAGGCGTGCAGCTGCTTCATGGATCCTTGCAGTTCGTCCATCTGCAGACAAAAGACAGCTGTCAATTGTAAGGGTCCAGGTGTCTCTGAGGCTCCTCAAACATGTGAGGCGAGCTCCTGCTCAGGAGCTTTGCTTTTGCTGTTCTTTCAACCTGGAATGCTTATGCCAGACTTCCCCACTCCACGCTTCTCCACACTGCTCCATGCCCCAGCAGGCTGACCTGCATAACCTCCAACAAGATCCCATGTCCTCTGGTTTCTGGGTGGGCTTGGCCAAGAGGGAGCCAAGTGCGAGGGAGCTGAATGAGGTCAGGGTATTTTACCCAGGCCTGCTTCCAGAAGGGTCATCTCGAGTTAGCTGTGTCTCTCAACTGAACGTCATGGCTCTCTCAAAGCATCCCACTCACTATATGACTCCCTGCCAGGTGCCACAGTAACTGTTCCTCCCTCCAGCCGACAGGTAATAGCTCAGCTGCCTCTAAGCCCCAGATTACTTTTGGTTTCCTGAAACCCACACTTTTGTACTTAGCCCCTCTGTAAACAGACTCTCCTTGAATTATCCTATATCAAATGCCATGTGCTTCCTGTTAATACTTGGGTTGATACACTACTATTCTCCAAAATGTCCTCATGGATCATTCCTCATTTCTTTCAAGTCTTATTAAAGTAGAACCTTAGCAGGACCTTCAACCCCTCTATATAGCAACCTACAGCCCTCCTTCCACCTGATTTATTAACACTTATCACCATTTATTCGTTTCTTTTCTTCCATTGTCTCTCCATGTTTCCCCAAGGTAGAGTTGAATATACTCTTATCTCATCTAATTACTCATATTCTCCACATCTTTTAATTTCCAAGGATGACAAGGTAGCAAAGCTGGATAACTCAACAAAAGAAACATGACCCAACTTACCACCAACTCCATACAATCAAAGACTTTATTCTGGTTCTGTAATATGTTCTGGTAGTCAGGCTTTGTATTAAGGACTTCACTCTGGGAAGACCCAAGATATGCTGTAGGCTCCACTTCAACTTCAGTAGTTTTGGTTTCAGTTGATCCTCTAAACACAAAACAAAAGAGCTTTCAAATAATTTTACAATCATTTCCTGGGGAAAACAGTAAAGATTACCTAGGGAAAAATCCTCCTAGAAGGCTTTATTAACCTGAATCAATACTCTTCCACCCTGTACTGAAAGTACAGGCTCTCTAACTAACAGGAGATTCTGAGATCATTATCCAATATTAATATTTTTATACCCCTGGACTCCAGGAAATGCTAGAAGGTTAGCTGACTCCACCTAACAAGTAAGGTCCATTTACAAAAAGGACTACACTTGGGGTAAAGCCAAAGCCTGCTATCCTGAAGTCAACGTCTATAATCTTTTGCCAAAGAGATGCTGGCCCACTTCAATTATCTAAAGTAACTGAATATAGGGAATTCCCTCGAGGTCCAGTGGTTAGGACTCCGGGCTTTCATGGCCGAGGGTGTGGGTTTGATCCCTGGCCGGTGAACTAAGATCTTGCAAGCTGCACGGTGTGTGGCCAAAAAACCCCAACAACCACAAACTGAATATAATGGACAGTTCATGAAAACTGATGATGACTCTTTAGTAACAGCTACTACAATTTACTGAGCGCTTACTGGGTGCCAGACACAGCTAAGCACTTTCCATTTAACCTTATTTAACCATCATAATAACCCAACGAGGTATGAACTAATATTATCCCCATTTTCAAATGAGGCACTTCAGATTGCCCAAGGTCACAGAAGTAAGGAGTAGTTAGGATTTCAACAGAGACAGCCTGCTTCCAGAAGTATTCCTCTTAACTATTAAGCTATGCCCCATCAAAAGTTTTTATTCTGAAACTGCCATCTTATACATTATCTATCTTCATAAATAGAACAGTTAAAGGGTGAAGAAAGTAACTAATAAACATCAATGCTTAGAATGGAGGAGTTTTTCAAACTGTGTTCCTCAAAGCACCTCTCTACTAAGAGGCCACTTTTGCAATTACTATTTTGGCTAATGTTTTATAGTTACATTTCTAGCTAAGATTCTGTTTGGGGAAAAAAAGCTTAAAATCACTGGTTTGGATGGTAAAATGAAATCAAAATCTAGCACTTACCCATTTTCTTATGTCTTCAAGACCCAGACAAAGATCCTCTCTCTCCTACACTTCATCTTCCATTACCCATTTCATGTCTGTATCTCCATGAAGGCCCTGGCCAGGGTCCTCTCCCATACCTGCAGCTCAAAGGCCATGTTCTTAGCCCAGCCCCAGGTTGCCAGGTACAGGCCAGAAATGTGCCTGTCTCCCCCAGGATGTGGAATGGCAGCCAAGGACACAGAACAGAGGCAATTCTGTTCTTTGACTGAAAATAGTGACAATCCTTCCTTCCCTTCCCCCTCACTCTCCATTTACAAAGTGCTAATATACACATTACAGAGATCTGATGAGTTGATTGGCCTCTAAGAATGGATTCATCGTTCAATTTGTGCTAAGAGAACTGAAATCAATTCAAATCAAATTCCACAAGGTAAAAGCTTCCTATTTCCTGTCACAGATCTAACCTGGATATGATCTCTTCAGCCTCCTCCTGGTAGCGCAGCAAGAGCCGATCCCAACTCTGACGTTCTAAAGAAAACCTATAGGAACAGAAAATAATTCAGTTAATTTTTGATCATCTCACTCTGAATCACTCAGGGCAACAATAAGTGTATTAGGTGTCTACTCTGGTTCTAAGATATGAATAAAAAGGTCATAAAAGGATGAGAAAGCATGACCAATTAAAAGGCTATTAATTTAATCAAATCAAACGAGTTCTTAATATCAAATCCACATCTTTAGTCTCTAGACTCCATTCTATGAAACTGGCCATTAGTACAGCCCATAAAACCCCAGTGTGCAGCTGTCTAACTTCCAGTGGGGATACACTAGTATTGACACACTGAACAGGATGTTTACTATTCCTTTTTCCCAGGTTTAGTTATTTTCCCCAGATGAATGTAGACTTTCCAACAAAGGTTCACTCATTTTCACTTACTTTGTTATATATTCCTTCATCTCAGCCACTGATGTTTCCAGAGACAAATCTGGTGCTTTTCTAGAATACAGACAGGATGATGAGATTAACACAAATCTTCCAAGCACACTTGCTATGGACAACTTACATAATTTTAACGGCAATAAAACATGTTCAGAATTTATCTTTCTTTTTTTAAAAAAAAAACTTTTCTGAAGATTTAAATTTATTTATTTATTTAAAAAGTTTTCTTTAATTTATATTTTTTTGGCTGCATTGGGTCTTCCTTGCTGCATGCAGGCTTTCTCTAGTAGCGTTTTGCAAGGGCTTTGTTGTGGTGTGCGGGCTTCTCATTGCGGTGGCTTCTTTTGCTGCACAGCACAGGCTCTAGGTGTGTGGGCTCAGTAGTTGTGGCACACGGGCTCTAGAGCACAGGCTCAGTAGTTGTGGTGCACGGGCTTAGTTGCTCCGCGGCATGTGAGATCTTCCTGGACCAGGGCTCAAACCCGTGTCCCCTGCATTGGCAGGCGGATTCTTAACCACTGCGTCACTAGGGGAGTCCCAGAATTTATCTTTCAACAAATATTTATTCTTGGGCTCTATTTCACTTTTGCACCAGGTAACAGCTTTCTCAGTGGTCTCTTCATCATCTATTTCTCTCACCAATTCTAATTCACACACAGCCAGATTAACCTTTCTTAAAATATTTCCTTTAATTTTTTCCCTTGCTTAAAAATTCTGTGACCCTTCACTACATTCAGAAGAAAAGCCAAAACTCCTTAACCTGTCACTTAAGGTTCACTTAAGGTTCTGGCTCTGTCCAGCTCATTAACTTTGATTCCTATTACCCTTTATCTATTCTGTCTCATATAATGCCATTCAGCATCAAACATCTGAGGGCTTCAATCTCCAAAGTTCTGTTCACACCGTTTTTTAGCCTATTCCCTTCCCACTAATCAAAACCTTAATATCTTTTAAGAACCAACAGTACTTTTCCATATAACCATCTTGTCTTCCCACTTAAACTGAAGCTACTGGTTGGATATGTTTTACTTAAACCCATGCCTTGGCTCTGTGGGGCGATTAATCCTAAAGGAAAAGCAGGAGGCACTGAAAATGCCAAAATTATATGCAGATGTACTTGGTACTCTACCTGGCAAAAGCAAATTAGTTGTGTCACCGTTCGTGTTTTCCTACCAAGGCCTGTGAAAAACAGCCCCTATCACCTCTGGCTGAGATGCAGCAGCCTGTGGCTTAAATATACTGCATTAAGTTATGGGAAGATAAACCTTATTGCTGTTTCATTACCATGCAGAGGCCAAATACGAGCAAAAGAATAGCATCCTATATTAATCTTCCAAAGATTGATTATGGGTAACCCAAGTGATTGTATTATAGTTTAATTAATGGAATAAGAAGGGAATAAATAGCTTCAGTGCTGCCTGATAAATGTAATTCTCTCATGGTAAGATATGTACAGTGAAAAACAATGAGTGCTGATGGAAAAAAATATATATATATACTGTATTAAAAGAGAAGCTATGTTGAACTAAAATATTTTTCATTTCCTGAATAGTAATGTTAATTCTAAGGATCCACAGAAAGGTAGACCTTTGTGAAGTCAAAAGTGTAAGCCCAAGTTACATGATTTGTTACAGGCAGTGGGTAGAGGGTTGGGTGCTGCCCCTGAAGAGGAACGACCAGTTTGGGGTGCGACTGCAAAATTTCTCCTAATGTTCTTGCTTGTCAACAGCTAAAGAACATAAATTTATCTCCAACTTGCATGGCTAGTGAAGATCTGAAGAGCACTTTTCCTCTCATCTTTCCATGGCTGGTTCCTTCTCACCATCCAGGTCTTATAGGTCTCAGTGCAGAGGTCAAATCACTCGAGGACCTCTCTGAACACTCTAGCTAAAGTTGCCCACCCCTCAAGTCACTCTCATATTTACTGACTTCTTAGATTATCACTATCTGAAATCATTATTTTCTATGTATTTGTTTGACTGTTTCTCCTATTACAATGTACATGAAGAGAGATCTTGTTTGATTATTTACCACTATTTATCTCCAGCTTCTAGAAGAGCCTGGTACATAGGAGATGCTGGATAAACGTTTGTTGAGTGCATGAACAACTGTCTAATTAAAATAAAAAGTTTTATTTCTCCAAAGAAGACATACAGATGGCCGACAGGCACATGAAAAGATGCTCAACATCGCTAATTATTAGAGAAATGCAAATCAAAACTACAATGAGGTATCACCTCATACCCATCAGGATGGCCATCATTAAAGTCTACAGGGAGCTCCCTGGTCTCCTAGTGGTTAGGATTCCAGGTTTTCACTGCCATGGCCTGGGTTCAATCCCTGGTTGGGGAACTGAGATCTCACAAGCTGCGTGGTGAGAAAAAGAAGTCTACAAATAATAAATGCTGTGGAAAAAGGGGAACCCTCCTAACACTGTTGGTGGGAATGTAAGTTGGTGCAGCTACTATGCAGAACAGTATGGAGGTTCCTTAGAAAAGTAAAAATAGAATTACCATATCATCCAGCAACCCCACTCCTGGGCATATGTCCAGAAAATATGAAAACCCTAATTCAAAAAGATACATGCATCCCAATGTTCATAGCAGCACTATACAATAGCCAAGACATGGAACCAAACTAAGTGTCCATCGACAGATGAATAAAGATGTGGCGTATGTGTATACACACACACACACACACAAATGGAGTATTACTCAGACACAAAAAATAATGAAATAATGCTATTTGCAGCAACATGGATGGACCCAGAGATTATCATACTAAGTAAGTCAAAGAAAGACAAATTCCATATGATACCACTTATATATGGAATCTAAAATACAACACAAATGACTTATTTACAAAACAGAAACAGACTCACAGACATAGAAAACAAACTTATGGGGGATTCCCCTGGTGGTCCACTGGTAAAGAATCCACCTTACAATGCAGGGGATGCGGGTTTGATCCCTGTCAGGGAACTAAGATTCCACATGCTGCAGGGCAACTAAGCCCACGCACCACAACTACTGAGCCTGCATGCCCCGGAGCCTGTGCACCACAACTAGAGAAGAGAAAATCTGCACAACTAGAGAGAAACCCACGTGCTGCAATGAAAGATCCCGCATGCCTCAACGAAGATCCTGCATGCTGCAACTAAGACCCAATGCAGCCAAAAATAAATAAAAATAAATAAATAATAAATGTAAAAATCTTTAAAAAAAAAAAAGAAAAAAGAAAACAAACTTATGGTTACCAAAGGGGAAAGGGGGTGGGGAGAGATAAATTAGGAGTTTGGGATTAGCAGATACAAACTAGTGTATATAAAATAAACAACAAGGTCCTACTGTACAGCACAGGGAACTACATTCAGTATCCTGTAATAAACCATAATGGAAAAGAATATATGTATATGTAACTGAATCACTTTGCTGCACACCAGAAACTAATACAACATTGTTAATCAACTATACTTTAATTAAAAAATTTTTTAGGGACTTCCCTGGTGGTCCAGTGGCTAAGACTCTGCAACCCCAATGAAGGGGGCCCGGGTTCGATCCCTGGTCAGGGAACTAGATCCCGCATGCCGCAACGAAGAGCCACACATGGCAACAAAGATCCCGCGTGGTGCAACTAAGACCCAGTGCGGCCAAATAAATAAATATTTAAAAAAATTTTTTTTAATAAATAAATAAATAGAAAGTCCTAATTCAATTATAATTTTGGACAGAAGGGGAATTGCTCTTACCCTTCTGAATCTTCAAAACATTTTTGTAGAGTTCCATCACTTTCCAATCTGTCTGCAAAATGTTTCAATTCTTCAGAAAGAGAAGATGCTAGAGAGAATAGAATAAAATTTTATGTTATAAAATAAAGAGAATACAAATTTTCACAGTGAGCTGCTGACAAAGATATAACGTACTTAATGTGGTCCCAGCTCTACGGTCCCCTGTTACATTCTCACCCATTTAAAAAAGCAGTATAAATATGCAGGAAGATTTTATCTTTTTTCTTTGGATAGGTATAGATAAAATGAAAGACAACTCCTCTTTATAACATTTTTAATAGTGTTTTTTACACTTGACTGGTGAAAAAGCAGTTAAAAAGATGTATCTGGGGCTTCCCTGGTAGCACAGTGGTTGAGAGTCCGCCTGCCAATGCAGGGGACATGGGTTTGTGCCCCGGTCCGGGAAGATCCCACATGCCGCGGAGCAGCTGGGCCCGTGAGCCGTGGCCGCTGGGCCTGCGCGTCTGGAGCCTGTGCTCTGCAAGGGGAGAGGCCACAGCAGTGGGAGGCCCGTGTACCGCAAAAAAAAACAAAAACAAAAAAGATGTATCTGCACAGACATTTCATTCTTTTCAGGAGATTTGATCTGCTGGCACTGGGTGGAAGAACATTACAGAAGTCAGGCAATGGGCAAGAGTGTAATGAGAAATGTTGGAGGCAAATAAAGAATTATGGGCATAAGGTAAAAACAGGTCTCTGCTTAAATTTGGAAGAGTTCACAATTAAATTCAGGTGAGGAATGCAGCGGGGAAAAAGATATGTTAAACAGCTATCAAAATAACCTGGGCACATCTACTCTAATTATGGTGATAGTGCAGTTCTGAGATAAACAGCTTTAACTGGCAAGTAAGTCTGAGTTCATGTATTTTCTAGGTCTTTTAAGGGGGTAACACTGAGTATTTCTGACCTGGATGATTGTGTAATGACACTGTAAGGAGAACAGCTACTTTCTGGAAAGCTGAAAACTGACTCCTGGGAAAGAATATTTGTAACTTACATCACAGACAAACAGCTAATTTCCTTAATATATAAAGAGTTCCTACAAAATCAATATAAAGAGCCAATATCCCAATTTTTAAAAGTGAACAAAGGATATGGACAGACAATACACAGAAAATAAAGCACAAATGGCTCTCCTCTAAAAATATGAAAAAATTATTATCCTCTTCAAAAGAAAAAGAAACACAGATTAAAAGTACAAAAAAATACCTTTTATCACCAATTAAATAGTAAAAAATCTAAACTTTTAGTTACAGTATAATTACACTAGTTAATTTCCAACCTAGAAATTTATCTTACTTTTACTTGAATATGTGCCAAAAGGCTTGTATAAAAAGGTATTCATTATCCATTCATTGCAACAGTAGAAGACTGAAAACAACTCTAAAAGTCCATCAGTAAAAAACTGGTTAAATCAAATATGGTACATTTATAAAATGGAGTATCATGGAGCTACTAAAATGTCAAGACGGCTCTATAAGTGTGATATAGAACTATCTGCAAGATAAATTAAGTTAAAAAAAAAAAACCACAAGGTAAAAAACAGTGTAGAGTGGTTTACTCATTTGATTTCAATGGATAAATGTTTAGAAATGCAATAAATCTTTCTGCAAGGATACACAAGAAGCTGGTGACTGCGGTTGCCTCTGGGAGGAAAGAACTGTGATTGGGGTCACGGTGGAAAGAGAGGCTCACTTTCTTCACTTTTGGCCCTTCTGAACTTCATAAACATATACTCTTATTTTTTTAATGCAACTCCCCCAAAAAAGGAGGGGAGCTGGTTTTGTGAGGCAGCAGTTCCTGTAAATGGGGATCCTGAGAATGGGGCTTCAATTGACCTTCATAGAAGGTACAGACCAAGGTCAAAGCTCACTTGTCTAGTCTTAGTAACTTACCTTTGGCTCTAAAATTTTCAAGACTGAAGCCCTCAGTGCCCCTTAGGAAAGGTTCAAGTTTCTGAACAGAGAACTAAATAAAGAAAAGCATTTTCAGTACAACAACCAAGATTTCCCAGGCCAGTCCCGAGTTCATGTAATTTTATGATGTTTAATAAATGTGAGTAAACATGATTTAATTCTACACCTAAGATTTTTCATATCAACAAAACAAAATGAGAAAATCAAAAGGTAAGGGAAAAACTCTTTGTTGCCTAGACTATATGATTTGATTTTTGATTCAGGAAAAAAAATGGTCATTTAATTCACACAAATGACTTGCTTATCTAAACTGATGTGATCACCAGTCAGCTATATAACACCAACTTAGAATGCAGTCAGACCTCAAATGACTGCTTAAACTTAGATTTGACCTCCACTCACTGTAAATTCCCATCATTTGCTGCCAGTGAGCAAAATATACTAGATCGGGGAAATCTGACTGTTAAGTGCTCAGCGACAGCAGCACCGACGGGACTGGTAGAGCCTAGTCCAGAGACAGATCAGCTCCTGGGATTAAAGCTGGCTTTTAAATTAATCCCACTAGAGAGAAATATCTTTTACCCTTTACCGATAAATCACACAGTACTGATCTCTCTTTGGGGATGTCACAGTTTACAGTTTAAAAAAAAAAAAAGAAAAGAAAAAGCATTTCCCAATCATGAGACTCTCACCTGGAAACTGGAAAGCAGGAGACAGCCCAGCCGTTTGCTTTCTGCTATGTTGACACTGATGGATCTGCAGAGCTCTAACATAAAATATCACCACATTGAAGGAGATGGATACTTAGTTAGCAAAGTAAAAAAAACTGAAAAATTCCCTCCCCCTTGATGCAGTCCAACTTAAGAAAACCCAAGCAGCCTTCTCTAATTAAAGGGAGAATTCATATATAGTCACATCTAATTTGTTCAAGATCACCAAAGAATGACATTTACCCATCTGTGCATCCTAACTTTGAAAAGTTATAAGAACCTTTTATGTACTACATTAAAATCTTGTCTTGATAAACAACATAGATTAAAAAAAAATTTAACTCCTTTTATGTTTTATATTCACCATTTGAAGAAAGGAGGTGGGATTATTTCAGTATTTCTATGACAGGCACTGCAGTGTGCTTTAAATACTGTCTTGGGACTTCCCTGGCAGTCCAGTGGTTAAAGACTCTGTGCTCCCAGTGAAGAGGGCACGGGTTTGATCCCTGGTCGGGGAAGTAAGATCCCACGTGCTGTGTGGAGCAGCCATGAATGAATGAATGAATGAATGAATACATACATACATACATACACTGTCTTAAGAATCTTCTTATAAACTATGAGCTCCATTTTATGGATGGGGAAATTGAAGCTCAGAGGGGATATAACTTGTTTGAAGACAGAGACTGGTGGAGCCAGAATTCAACCCCAAGTCCATCACCAAAACCTGTTTTCCCACTAATACCATGCTGCCTCTCTATAATGACCTAATGATACATTAATAGTAATTTGTTGAACACTTGCTATCTAAAAGGCATTTTATTAAACGCTATACACACCTCATTAAAACTTGAGGCAAGTATCTTATCTGGGTGAATCTTTTTTTATTTTTTCCCCAGACTGCCCGGCATGTGGGATCTTCCAAGACCAGCGATCAAACCACTGCTCCCTGCAGTGGAAGCACAGAGTCTTAACCACTGGACTGCCAGGGAAGTCCCAAGTACCTTATCAACTCCATTTGACAAAGGTTAGGTAATAGGTAACTTGCCCAAGGTCACACAGTGAGTCAGCCAGAACTGAACAGGCATTTTACATAATTATGCCACTGTATCCTCAAACAACTAGAAGACATAGATACTGTTTTTTCGATTATGTTCATTTAAAAACATCAACTATTATACAGCAAAGGAAATTTGCTTTGAGAATTGGGAGAGATACATGTCTTTTTGCCCTCCAGCTTCAGCTGGCTGTGTTTTTAAAGTTCTTTTGTGCCTTCTCTTGATTACTTCTCCTTGCTTTTAGTCATGAAAAACTGGATACCTTCTGCCTATAACCAAAGAAACTTGGCAAGTGGCTGGTAGTGACCAGGAGATAACAAATCTTATTATGCATCAGTAATTTTCTATTACACAGAACTTTAGGCCCACATGCTCTGGAACAGAGATGGTTAGGGCAATCTTAGAAAACTGAAGTTTCTTGGCACGTTCACGGAGTAAAGTGCATGAGCCTAATTGTGGTGGCAATTTTCTGATATGCTACATGGCTGTTTTTACCCAGAATTCCTTCTAAACATGAGACATCTGGAAGTGAGGTGATGTCTTTAAAATAATCACCACAGCTTAACACTTGAACTATTTCTTTACCATGTGCCAAGTACTGTGCTATATATCAACTCATTTAATTCTCACACAACCCCGTAAAATAGGTATTATTTCATCCCGTTTACTGATGAGGACCGTAAGGCAAAGGAGGTTAAGGGACCTGCTCAAGGTCACACAGCTAGTAAGGTCTTCCTGAAATGTGTTACTTTCCATATTAAACCTTGTACTTCAATGCTTACTGAGATGCTATTATTATAAATTCATACAAAATCACATTCAAATACAGCATGTCTAAAAAACTAGGTTTTTACCCTAGATATTTTTATGTGTCCTTCCCTCTGAGATATTTTCAGTTATAAAGCCTAAAATCAGGTAGCGACCCATCCACCTTCTGTTCTGCTTAAGGATATGAGGCCGAAAGCCACAGGAAGAAATCTTTACTTCTAGCAAAGGCGAATGTTGAACATTCACTTAGCAGAGGTGAGTGCTGAACAACCATAAATCAGATTTTCTGTTCATGGTATAGATTACAGTGGGTAGCTAATAACATGATATAAACAGCAATGATACTGAACACTTACTAGGTGTTTGACATCAGTACTTATAATCTTAGGATACTCCTACAGATGAGGAAACTGAAGCTCAGAGAGATTTGCTCAGTCACATAGCTAGTAAGCAGCAAAGTCAAGTCTATCTGTCTCCCATACCTCACTGCCTCTTATCTGAGCTGGAACTCCATTGTCTTATGTACATGGCACCCCACCTGTGATGCCCTGATGAAAGGGAGGCAGTGACTTCCGCCGGTTCGTTTCTTTCATACTTGCTCGCCGCCAGGATTGCCTCCTGTCTTGATGACGGGCACACTGTTCTTTGGGGGACAAATAAAGGGACCTGGATTGAAGTCCTTCCTGGTGGCTGAGATCACAACTTTCCCCTTTTTTAGGGCTAGAGCCAAGGTGAATCTGTTCCTTTGAAACGCCTTTAGTCATCTCCAGGGAGGTGGACGAATTACCACACGCTTCCGCAGGGTTGGGATCTGATTCCAATTGATGATCATGAGTCTTAGATGCCACTGGTTCCTCTTCTAGCACTTGTTATAAAAAAGTCAAAATACAGAATCAAACCCATCACAACTAAGTATCTGTGCAAAAAAGTGGAAAAAGGAAATGTATGCCCGAGATCATGGAAACACTGAGGAAGCATCTCTGCAAATACGTGAGTAAGTGCTTTCAAGTCCACCAGGAGCCAGGAAAGTATTTAGGTAAAGCTCAGGAACCTGAACCCAAGAGGTGCTGAATGTCACTACAGTACTCACCTTCTACAATCTCTGATCTAGAAGTCATCCTGGGTGGAGAACCCTGAAAACAGGAAAAGGAGGTGATCTGTTTTCCACATTTCAGTCCCAGTCTTGCTGGGGATTTACTACCCCAGAATCGGCCTTGTGCTTTCTAATCTCTTTGAACTGCCCCTCTTTGCCCCATGAAATTCTACCTGCCTGAGAAGGCCCAGTCCAACCCCGCCTCACCCACCTCCTCCAGAGAACATCTGCACAGCTCATCACCCCCTGTTCTCAATTTCTACAGAATTCATCACTAGAAATACTCACCTTAACATGTAGCCCATCTTATTTCCCAATTATTTTGTGTTTAACAAGTGCCTAATTCAGTTGATGGCATTATGATCTACATGGTCTTCAAAACATGAAAAAAATCACATTATCCTTGATTAATTCTAAGATCCAAAGGCCTGTTCATTCTACTTCCAACAGTCTCTACAACTCTTCCCCGCTTCCGGTTATCGATTTAGTTCAGATCTCATAATTTCTACCACTCTCCCCCACCTCCCCCAAGAATCTAACAGTCTCTCCACTAGTTTTTCCTGCATGCAGCATTGCTCCTCTCCAATCCATTCTTATTTATTTTATTTATTTTACTTTTGGCCGCACCGTTTGTGGGATCTTAGTTACCCTGCCAGGGACTGAAGCCTGGCCCTCACAGTGACAGCACGGAGTCCTAACCATCGGACCGCTGGGGAATTCCCTCCAATCCATTCTTTAGACAGCAGCAGAGATTCCTCCAGTGTACTCAACACCTTCCAGAAGCTAGTCCTAACTACCCATTCCGGCTTTCTCCTGCCACTCCCGTTC
>NW_006772681.1:2136311-2147399 GCF_000442215.2 Lipotes vexillifer | reverse complement strand
ATTCCTGCTTTCTCCTGCCACTCCCGTTCCATGCACCATTTTTGACTCTTTGCACACCTTGCCTGTAAAGCTTATTCATCCTTCCCAATCGAGCTCAAGTGTGAAGCTTTCACACCACTTCTCTTTGACAGAGTTGGCTGCTCCGCTCCACCCCTAGGTCTCCCTAGCACTGGCTGTAAAGTCCGTTTACATGTCTGCCTCCCCGGCCAGACTGTATTTCTAAAGCCTGTTACAGACAACTAACGGACTGGAAAAGGGCAGGGACATGACTGAGGCATCTCTACATCGTCCATGCTTCCCCCACCCCCATCCCCAACAGAAATCGGTGCGTTGCGGGGTGCTTAGTAAAGAGAAATGAATATATGCGACGGGACAACATGGCAAAGATAACAGAACAACGAGGGGTAGGTCGAGGATCTACATCGCCCCAGTAACGACTGTATCACTCAGATGAAAGCCTGGATAATAGCAGCAATCACTGTCGCCCGTTAAGCGCTTATTACATGCCAGGACCTGTGTGTGTATACAAACAATTTACTTGCATCACTATCCCGTTTAATCCTTTCCACAGCTCTGTAAGTACCATCATCAATTCCACGTTGCAGATAAAACTGAGGTTCAGAGGGGCAAAAGCCCGGCCCAAACTTGTGCGGCCAGCCTGGAGCAGAGGCGAAATTCCAACCCCGGCCTGAGACCCACCCCCAGCCTTCAACCACTGTTCTGGAGTTTAGACCGCTGGCTCGGCAAACAGGCCCCGACCGAGAGGCGCAGCCCGGCCTCGGGTCTCCTCTTACCCGGAGGTGGCTGCAGCGCCCCCCTAGTCCCCGCTGTCGGGGGTGACGATGGGTTGGGTCTGGGCTGGGCCGAGGTGTCCGGCCCCAAAGAGGATGGTGCGCGGGTAAGCGGGGCCGCGTACAGGGAGAGGTCTGCGACTTCCGGAACTCAGAGCGACGCCCGTCCAGCCCAAAGCCTCCGTCCCCGAAAAACAAGGCCGCAGGCCACTCTCCGCGGCCCCGGAGACCCCCGCACTCCCTGCGCCAAAGCGTCTGCTCCTTCCTGGTCTGGGCCCGCTTGGCTATAGGCCGCCCGCGCCCGCCCGCGCCCCGCCTCCGGTGAAACTCCCGCCAGCCGAGGGCGCATGCGCCGCCGGTGGCCTCCACGGCTCGCGCAAGCGCACGCGCAGAACGCCGGCTTCACTCAAGGTGCATGCGCAAACGGGTGTTCAAGACTTGTTGCCCCGCCCGCTTTGTCCAAGTTCTTCCCAGCCCAGCCTTTGCCATGTTACACCTCCTCAGCTACGCCACGCCCAGGGAGTCACTAACTGGGTCCCATCACACCAGCGTATCCTTTGCGCCCAGTACGCCTAGAGCCTTTCTAAGATGGGGAACAGAGGTCCAGGGAGGTACTTGCCAAAGGAATACAGGGCATTAGCGGGTGGGCAGTGATGCCTGCTCCGTCGCTAGGCCATGGTCACCCCTCCTTTTATCTTCTTAACGCTGAAAATGTGGACCATGACTCTCACACTTTTTTCAGTCCTGCTCTAGCACATATTCTCCCTTTGTGGTCCCTTCTATACTTGGCAAAGTATAGAACTCTCCTTTGTAAACTCACTGCAGGCCAGCCCCTCCCCAAACTGCTTGCCTCTCCTCTCATCATCCCCCATTGCTTCTACTCCTTTGCTCAAGCCATTCCCTCTGCCTGGGAAGCCCTTCAAGCCTTTTGTTCTTGGCAAAATTCTCCGATTTTTAAGCCTCAGCTGAGGATTCGTCTCTCTCTCAGAGCCTTCTCTGAGGCCCCAGGCTGAAAAGCAGATCCCCCTTCTGTGCTCCCAGGAGTCCAACCTGTGCCTGGCCCACTATCCCTTGCTGGCTTGGGGGCTCCCAGATAGCAGACTGCTGCTTCAGCACCCAGCATGATGCCATCAGAATGTCCCCTTGCATGTGCAGTCCTTTGGGATCTGAAACCTCCAAGTGTTGAATTACAAGCAGTCCACAGAAACTGAAAAAAGGGTTGGTGAGCAGCAGCTGGAACGTGACTGTGGTCATCCTTCTATAGCAGCTGTGGTCCTTGGAAAAGTTTTCTGGTGGTAGGCAGAAATCTGCCTTCCTGAAATTTCCACCATGTGGTTCCAGCATGTTGGCTACCAACAGACATCTGAAAGCAGAGGTTTGCTCTTTATTCCCTGAATATCACTTTTCTAGAGCCCCGTTCCTTCTCTGCTCACCCCGCTCCTTCAACTACTACTGGCTTGTCAATATCCCAAGAACAGAACACAGCCAGAACTGGCCTTCCTGGGGCACAGTGGGTCTACTGCTTCATGGAATCCAGACCCAGTACATCCTCTATGTCCCCTCTCTGCTTTCAGTTCTTAGGTGGCTCCCTACTGTCCACAGGATGTGGACACTCCTTCCCTCCTAAGGCCCTCTGTGATCTGACCCAGCCTCTTTCATCACGCCAGTGACTTCTTTCAGTTCCCCAGTTCTGCTCTTCTTTCTACTAGGCTTTCACACATGCCGTTCCCTCCACCTGGGACATGTCCTTTCCGTCTCCTGCCTACAACACACCACCATCTCCTTCATCTGGTCCTCTCAAGCTTAGGTATCAGTTCAGATGTCCCTCTGCAGCCTTTGCTGATTCCTCCCAGCTCCCTGAGCACCCTGGGCTCCCCCTGGCCATTGACATTTGCTTTCCTGTTTTTCAGGCCCATATATTGTTATCCTCAATGCCTAGCACAGGCCTGGCTATTGTTAGGCCCTCAAAAAAGAAGAGATCTGTGTAATTTTCATGTGGTTGCTGGCTTCCAAGATGGCCCCTAATGTTCCCCACTTCCTGGTCTTCATACCCTTGTATAATCCTCTCCCACAAGGAATAGGGCTAATCTGCATAACCAATAAGATACTGCAGAAATGACAGTGTATGATTTTCAAGGCTTAGTCATAAAAGACATTGTAGCTTCTACCCTCCTTTCCCATATATCACTTGCTCTGGGGGAAGCCAGCTGCCATGTTGTGAGGATGCTCAAGCAGCCATGTGGAGAGGGCCACCTGGGGAGGAACTGAGGTCTCTTGCCAACACTGACTTGCCAGGCATATGAGTGAGCCACCTTGTGGATCTTCCAGCCCCAATCACGCCTTCACATGATTGCAGCCTGATTGACACTTGACTGCACCCTCAGGAGACCCTGAGTCAGAACTACTCAGCTCCCGAATTCCTGATCCACAGCATCTGTGATATAATAAACGTTTGAGGATAATTAATTCTACTGTAATGGATAATTAATCCATGTCCTTTTTTTTTTTTTTTTTGGCGGTATGTGGGCCTCTCACTGTTGTGGCCTCTCCTGTTGTGGAGCACAGGCTCCGGACGCGCAGGCTCAGTGGCTATGGCTCACGGGCCCAGCCGCTCCGCGGCATGTGGGATCTTCCCGGACCGGGGCACGAACCCGTGTCCCCTGCATCGGCAGGCGGACTCTCAACCAGTGCACCACCAGGGAAGCCCCCATGTCCTTTTTTATGAAAAATTTTTGAAAGACTTTTGTAGAAAGTTTCAATTCCTTTTTTATTTTTGGCCACACTGTGAGGTTTGCAGGATCCTAGTTCCCTGACCAGGGATTTAAACCCGTGCCCCCTGCAGTGGAAGCGTGGAGTCCTAACCAATGGAGCTCCAGGGAATTCCCTCAATTCCATTTTTGATGACTCTGCATTTATTTCTCAGTGGTCATACCACCCTTCATGGGAGACTCTGAGGTGTCAGCAGTCAGTAGCCAGGAACCCCTGGTGGCTCCTCCTAAGTGACCCCCAAACCAGCCAGCTGGCTGTGGCATTCCCAGGGCTCCTTCCTTCCCAGGCAACTGGGTGTGGGGTAGAGTCAAGTTTCAAATCTGCTGAGCACCCCACCCACCCAAAATGAGAAATCAGAGAAGAGGCCAAGTCCATGGAAACTGTTCATATGACATACTTTATTTCCAATCTACAACCATTAAAAATGCTTTGTAAGTTTACACTGTACAGTTATTCTCATGTCTGAAATAAGACACGGGGGCAAGGAGAGCTGGCGGATTGGACCATGGTTGTCCTAGCACCCAATCCATCCTGGGAAAGAGCCTTCTGAAGACAGGAGTGGGAAGGAGAAACAGCGGACAGGAGAGGTGGAGATTGGCCCAAGGACGCCCTTAGTCCCTTCCCTCCCAAAGGGCTTTCCCTGGGGAACCCTTAGGGCCCACAGCTGCAGGGTCCACACCAGGAAACCAGGATGGTCAGGAAGGGGGCTTCACAGTATTGGCGGGGTTTGGGGAGGGGGGCCAGGAGGAGGAGGAGGGACAGCTTCTGGCTCTCTTCCCCAGCCGCTGGGGGTTGGAGCTGCTTTTTGGCCTTGTCTACAACGTGTCCCTAGAGGTGAGAGGTGAGAGGCGAAGGAGCTGGCTGGGGATTTAGGAGTCTTCCTTTGAGGAGTTGTTTCCTTCCATTTGAAGAGAGGCCATAAGCCTATGGTGAGGCTCCCAAGGGATAAACGGTCTCAGGGTCTTTTGTCTCCCGCCCCCCACCCCAGGACGCCCACCTGCTGCCTGGCTGGCACAACCCTACAAAATCTCTTGTAAAACCCAGACAAGTAGGAGAAGTGGGTAGGACTGGAACCAAGCCAGGGGCAGGGAAAGGAAAAACGTACGCCTTCTGCCAGCCCCCCAGTTTCCAGGAAGAGGAGAACATAGTTTTGTTTCGCTTTGGGTAGAGGCAGGGAGGGTTCGCAATCTCTCAGGAGTCCAGATGCGGTTGGTGTTTCCTGTTCCTGGTCAGGGCCAGCCTCAGTCCCTCACCAGGCCACGCTATTTGCTGGTCTAGATCAGCAGGTGGCAAACTCCTGTGTATATCAGAATCACCTGGAGGGCTTGTTAAACCCCCAGCTTGCTGGCCACCCCCGCCCCCACCCAAGGTTCTGTTCCATAGGTCTTGAGTGGGCCCAATACTCTGCATGTCTATCAAGTGCCCAGGTGTTGCTCCCGCTTCTTTGAGAACCTCCAGGCATCATCCTCAGCAACCTGGTGCCCCAAGACAGTGCCAGGGAGCTGGGCCACAGCTGGCAAGGCCCTGCCTTAGAGGCACCAAAATATCTGGGAAGCTGCTGGGCACAGACTTCTGGTGAGCCCCCTGTGCAGAGAAGTAAACTAAGGCACAGAGATCAGCGGTGGAGCTGAGAGAGGAGCCAGGATACCAGGGCCCAGTGGAGAGAAGATAGTGATGCAGGACTCCAAAACATGAGGGGTGCTCTGGGGCCCTAAGGACCATCCTCGTGCTTATCATAAAATCATACAACCAGCCAAACACAGAGAAGTTAAGACATCTCCTGGGCCAGGTCTCCAGACTCCTGGCTGAGGTTCCTTTTCGTGGGAGCAGTTTGAGTGGTATCAGAATGGAGTGACAAGGTGGCCAGGCCCTGACGACTTCGGCCCTTCAAGGATGCTTAGGGGAAACCAAAGCTCCTCTCCTTAGACCCTGGGGTCCAGGGGCCTGGTGAAGGGCAGGAAGGCAGTGGAGTAGGGCTGATGGGATACACAAGGTATGGTCCAAGAAGAGTGCAGGAGGGGCGGGCAAGAGCCCTGGGCAGGGGACTCGGGCCCAGCATCATGTCACCAGTCCCCTTCCGTTCTTGGGTCTGTGGACTTTGCAAACCGCAAACACTGTTGGGAGGGGTAAAGGGTAGTGCCAGGGTGGGCCACAGGTTCTGCCAAGGGCAAGCTGTTCCAGAGGCCGTGAGGTCCAGGGGAGAGTGGAGAGTATGGGGGATGTCAAATGGACAGACAGATGGACGGATGGCCAGGGAGAGACGAACCCAAGCTAGGCTGTATCTACTTTCCAAACAAGGCCATGTGGGACTGGGCAGGTCAGAGGAGGCCAAAATGGGGGATCCAAGTTCCCCCCCAATTCCCAGTGGAAAGTGTTGGGGTCTTGCCGGGAGGCTGTGGACAGAAGAAAATGGGGCTCAACAGTGGGATGGGGGGATGTCTTTCTGGGCTTGGGGGTGGTGGTCACTGAGGCCAAGCCCAGCCTGAGGCATTGGGGAAAGGTTCCCCCTTCGGCGTGAGGAAACACAAAATAAAACAGAACCCAGGGAATACAACCAGATCTGAAAGCAAACCTCCGGAGTTGGGAGACCACAGACACGGGAGGATGGGAATGTGAGGCTGAGGGCACAGGGAGGGGGTTGCCGAGGTTACAGGGAAATCCATGGGAGACGAGTGGAGCTGGGGAGGCCGTTCTGGGAGGGCTGAGGCATGGGTGCTACAAGGAAGCCTGGGGCTCAGAAGAGGAAAACCTGGCCATGGGTCAGGGCCACTCAGTCTGCTGGTGGGAATCAGCTGGAGAAGAGGAGGCAGGATGAGGGGAAGCTTCAGAGGAAGATATTAAAAGAGAGGATGGGTGGGCAGTGGGGAGCGAACATACAGCCCAGAGAGAGGAAGGGGTTCAACCAAGACCACAGAACGGTAGGTGGGGGGTGTCTCACCACTGGGGATGCAGAACCTGATGGGAGTCAGGAAGCCTGGGTTCTGGTCCTGATTCTGCCTTTAACCTGCTGTCTGACCTTGGGTGAGCCACTCTCTCCCTTCTCTGGGCCTGATTCCTCGTCCAAAAAAGTGAGGGGGTTCGACACAAAAGGACAAACACTGTATGTATGATTCCACTTATATGAGGTGCTTAGACTAGGCAAATTCATAGAGACAGAAAGTAGAACAGAGGTTACAGGGGCTGTGGGAGAGGGATGGGGCGTTATTGTTTAGTGGGTATAGAGTTTCAGTTTGGGACGATAAAAAGTTCTGGAAGTGGAGAGTGGTAGTGGTTGTATCAACACAACATTGTGAACATATTTAAAGCCACTTAAAAATGGCTATGTCTTATGTATGTTTTGCCACAGTTTAAAAAAAAAGTGAGGGGGTAGGTCCAGTTTATTTTTCTTTCTATTCACTAAGACTAGTGAGGGGTGTATCACCTCTAGGGCCAGGGCACCAGGAGGCTGGTGTGGTCTGATCAATGAGTGTGATCAGACCACTTCCCATGGGTGTAGAACCTTACGCTTTCCCAGGCAGATTCACAGGCACAGTACTGTATTTGGTCCTCAGGACAGCCATGCAAGGACATTCTCCCACTTTATAGCTGGCAGAACTGAGGTACAGACTAGCCACATGCTCCGGGGCCAAGGTCATTCAAGTTGGTGGCTGTTTATTATTATTTTAAAAATAGTGACCTGGAAACCATCCTTGCATCTTAGGTTCACACTGCAACCGGCTTAGTGGACTTTAAAGGAAGGACACATGCTCGAAATGAGCAGCAGAAGAGTTTGTCTCCTGGGGATGTATGGTTACATCCCATGACTGGATGATGACATGCTTCCCTTTTTACCGTGGCTGCCAGGAAACTCAAGAGTAAAATTTAAATCCAGGATTATGGAAATCATGTCAGATAGATTTGGGGAATGATCATTTCTCTTGCTTTTTGACTTTCTTTGTACTTTTTTCTTTTCTGGCTGCGCCGTGAGGCATTCGGGATCTTAGTTCCCCTACCAGGGATCGAACCTGTAACCTCTGCCGTGGAAGCACAGAGTCTTAACCACTGGACCGCCAAGGAAGTTCCTGACTTTCTTTTTTTCTGTTGTCTTACTGATCCTTATGACTAAGATTGTAAATTGCCTCCAGTGCTTTTTGGAAATTCTCAGCATAATTAACCCAAATCAGAGCTGGCTTGAGGAGCAGGCCCCCTAATTACCAGCTCAGTGCTCTTTTTAAGATATAACATCATGGCTATCTGGTTGAAAAAAGATGGCCTAACGGTCAGGGCTGTGAACATCAATGGTGTGGCCACTGGTACTCAGGATCTCCCTGGGAATTTGTTAGATACGCAGATTCCTGGCCCAGAGGCTGAGGCGGGTCCCAGGAAGCTGCATTTTGGACATGCCCTAAGAGGATTCTGATGCAGGGGGTCTCCACACCACCCTCTGGGACACACGGGTCCAGTGATTCAGAGTGGACTGGTTTTATGTCTGGGTTGGGCAGTGGCATATTCTCGGTGTCCTATACCCACACAAAGCCCCCAGTGGGGCAGTGGGTTGACACAGCAAGCAGGACAGTGTTGGGCTGGGGGATCCAGTGGACCCAGGTTCTAGTCTAAACTTGATGACTTCCCAGTTAGGAGACTCAGGGATGAGACCTGCACTTCAGTTTCGTCATCTGTAAAATGGGAGCACTAACCCCTATCCTGCCAAGGTTGCCTCCCAGAGTTGGCCCTTAGAAGTCTGAAGGAGATGTGGCATGGGGAAGCAATTTCTAAATAGCAATGTGCTCTAGGAGGGGTGTACGGGGTGGCGGGGGGAGGTGATGCTGGTGGGGCTGGAAGGCTGGCAAAGCTGGGGTGGGGAGGACATTCTAGATGGGAGAGGAGAGGGAGGAAGGGCCTGGAAGTTGGATGGGCAAGAGGAGAACAGGCCGGGTGACAAAACCATGGAAGGTGCGTGGGGGCAGGCACGAGGGAGCCATGTGGCAATTAGGGTATAAGAGGGTCAAGTCTTGGGCCCTCAACTTTGTCACCTGGGAGAGCAGCTGGTAGAGGAGCGTCCCTGGGGGGACCAAGGGGAGGGGCCGTTTTGAGCAAGACGCCTTGGAGGAGTTTTTACAACTGGTCAGCCTTTGGTGGGGAAAGAATTAGTGGGGGTGGGGGGGTGGGGGGAAGGGCTGCCAGGGTGACAGGGACTTGGATACTGATACTTTGTGCATGCAGGATCTAGGGACCACTGATGTGCCAAAGTGGTTTGACTTTCATTTCAAATACAGACATCATTGCCCCCAGGAGGGTTTAATTTGGCTCTGGGAAGACGTCAGACATAAGAAACACAAGATCGTCCAGTTTGGGGTCAACCATGCCAACTGGTCTCCCATTTCCCCTCAACCAGCTGGTGCCGACACAATGGATCCAAGCCTAGGGGTCTGTAGGGAATTAGGACCCCAGAGTTCCTTGGGACTTTGGCTGCAGAGAATAGAGACGGGGAAAGGATAAAGAAGGCTAGAGGAGGAGGAAGAAGAGAAGGAAGCTGCTGCTAGGAGTAAAAAGGTAAAAGGGGCAGCAGGAAGGGGAAGAAAGGGGGAAAGGGCAGTGTTCCTTCCTGGGACCCAGTGCTCCAGGGGAGTCCCCACAGAGGGCCAGGCAGTTTTCTGCTTTGGGAATGTTACCAAGACTTAAAAAGGCATTTGAAGAAACAAACTTAGAAATTACATTCCAAAAGAGTAGAGAGTTTTTACAAACCAACCCCCCACCCCAAAAAAGAAAACACAACCGTTACTAATTAAAATGCTAAAAATCAAACCAAACCAATATTTACACGTAACATTTTCAACCCCATCAAGCCCCTCGTCCAGAGGCTTCTGTAGGAACAGTGATGAGTGAGCTGGCACAGTGGCAGGCAGGAAGCAGAAACTGGGACTTTATTGAAAACCAAGCTCTGGGGTCTCGGACACTGGCTGAGGGCTGGGTGGCCATGCTCTAAGACAATGAGAATGCAAGGACAATCTTGGATGAGAACGACGGTAAGGCTGAGCGGTCCGCAGGGTTCAGGTCTCACGAGGATTTCTCCCCAAGGCTAGAAGCACAGCCTCCCTGGCCGTCTGCAGCTCTGGGAAGTGCCAGAGGCCTCTGGTGGCTTGTGGCCTTGTGTGAATCCCCTCACTTGGAGATAACCTCGGAGGGGCCCCCTGACCTCGTGGGTGGGAGCAGTGGCTTCCTAGAGGGGATTGGCCCATGGCTCCATCAGCCTGCCTGCTCTGCCCACACAGGTCACTATGGCACGAGGAAGTGGCTGCTTGCACCAACGTAACCCCAAGTTCTACCGATAGGGAATGGTGATGAAGGAATTTGGGTAACTGGTCCAGGTGCCCCAGAAAGGGCAAGACGGGCAGCTGGTAGGTGGGAGCGCAGAGGCATCTCCTGAGTCCTGGGGGCAAATTAGCCACGCTGCTGGCTTTTGGTTTTCCTGATGGCAAATTCACAGATAAGCCACTCTATCCTGGTGTTTCCACTCTGAGCCCCCAGCCCCTTACAGGCAGATGTGTGGGCATGTGTGTAAACAAAACGGGTTCACTGGCACCAAGGGGGAGGCCATCTGAGTATCCCTCCCCCATCACCACACTGCAATGAGCCACGGTGCAATCCATCCGATGGCTCAGGCAGCTCACATGGGACATGGGGAAGGGTGGGCAGTGGAGTTGGGGCTGGGAGGCGAGCCGGGAGAGCCCACAAGGCTAAGGAGAGAGGCTGGTGAAAAAGCTGGCAGGCTGGTGAGAACTGAGGCAGGCTGGCAGACACTCTCAGATCGATGTGCAAAGCTGCAATAAACAACATTCTGGAAGTTCAGTCCTGTTTTCCTGTGAGTTCTCACTTGGGGAACTTGGAGAGATCTCCATGCTCTTGATAAAGCCTTAGTAATCCGTGTTTGACTCATCGAAACAAAAAAGGTTTCAGAGGGAGGGAGGAAAATGAGAAAAAATGGAAAGTGTTTGGGAAGCGGTCCAGCCCTCCACCCTGTCTGTGAGCATTTACAGACTCACGTCTGGGGCTTGGGCAAGTACCGGGTGTTGAGTGTAAAGTGGTGCTCTGAGGCCAAAGGGTCAGCAGTTTTTGGGGGAGCAGGCTGCAGGGCTCCAGCTTTGCTGGGGGGCCCTCCAAAGCTGACCTGGAGACCAGAGCTCGGCTGCTGAGTTGCCTCATCCACACAGGGGACCCTGCGCCTGTCCATCGTGTTAAAGCCTTGCGTTGTCCCAGTGGCGAGAGTACATGTACCAACCTCCAATAAATTACCTTAGGGGCTTTGGGGTAAGTTAAATTATTAAAATAAAGTAAAACCACCTTAAATATTTATAGTAAGAAAAATTCAAATAAACAACCGAGGCAAGAAATGTGTTTCCAGGCCCCAGTCTATTGCCATGTCCTGGAATGCTCCTTGGCCTGACCTGGCCATCTGGGAATCTCTTACTGGGAACGTCTTTGCCCTCCACCAGCTGCAGGATGTAATCACAGTGGAGATGCGGTGCCCCTCCAGGGTGCCAGGGAAAGA
>NW_006772681.1:2133400-2136289 GCF_000442215.2 Lipotes vexillifer | reverse complement strand
GGAAAGAGACCCCAGCGATCAAGGCAGTGGGCAATTAGGCATTTATTTATCTGTGCACCAGGTCTTGAGAGGGACTTTACCTATTTCTGTCCTCAAGGAGTCTCCTGGGAAGGTTGGGGCCCCCCAAGTCACCTTGGCAAGAAAGGCAGTTCCAGTGGCTCTCCAGCCCTGAGCCCCTCGTCTTCTAGTCCTTGCTGCATCCAAGCTACGGGCAGGGAGATCCAGGGCTCCAGGATTCCAAGCAGACACTTGACCCTGGTTACCACCCTATCATATCCCCTAGAGCCACAGCGATCCAGAGCAGCAGGGCTGGGAGGAGGAGGCGGTGGAGGGAAGAAATGGACGGGGTGGCGCCCATTTCAGCTCCACCAAGAACCCCAAGTTGAGCCCTAGAGCAAAGCCTGCTCATCTCATTGGTGTTTCCCCCCCATGTAGAGGGATGTGGTTGGCAGGGACTGTCTCCGTGAGCCCTTTGCCCTGAGGGGCATGGCCGGAAGTGTATCCTTTCCTTGGCTCTTCTGAGAAGTGGGTGTGGCTAGAACCAGGCAAGGCTCTCCCTTATGACCCAGGGATCAGCTCCCAAGGGATCTTTCTGGAGATGCTTCTGAAGCCCAGCTTTGGTCTTTCTCCCACTCGCTGCCTTCCCCTGGGAAGTCAGAGATCGCCACCCAGCAGTCAGCAGGAGGCCCCGCTTTACCTGGATGGGAAAGCTCTTCTGCGGCGGTGGTGCAGCTGCTGTCCCTCCTGGGCGAGAGATGCAGGGGGCGCGGGCCCCTCACCTCGTCTCCTCTCTGCGGGTTCCCTTTGGCTGTCCAGGCACTGGGCTGGTTGAGGTGGGGAGCTCGGCTGCTCTGTCACTCACTGGTGGGGGCTGCCCTGTCCTCCCCACCCCAGGCGCACTCCGAAGGGTGCAGCCTGCACTTGGAAGGAGAGTGGCGGACGGCAGAGCGGGATGGCCGGGCGAAGCAGGAGGCGAGAGACTGGGTGCTACAGTCACACACGGCATCCTGGGAGGAGGGAGGAAGAAGTCGGGAGGAGCCAGGAGGCACTGCCCACCCAGGGACTGGGTGGCCAGGCAAGGAATTTGGACTCAGCTGTGCCCAGGGACCAGTTCCCAGGGGCTGTAGCCCCTCTCTGGACCAATTTTTAAAAATTATTTTCTCCCATTAGAACAGTAATGAATGCTCATAAAGAACCTTCCAGAAGGTAATAAATTCTGGAATATACAGAGAAGAAAGTAGACATTGTCCATGAAAGATAAATTCTCAAAACATTGCACACACATGCATTTACCCAAATGATTTCAGCCCCTACAGCTTATTTTGTAATTGCAAAACATGAGCACTTTTTTGTCATGCATGTCCAGATCTCCTTCTTTTCAATGGCCACATACTATTCCACTGAATGGAGGTAGTTTGATTTATTTATCCAATGCATTTTTTTTATGTGGATATTAGGTAGTTTCTAGTTTTTTTTTTACTATTACCAACACACAGGGATAATGGTTAAAAGTGCTGCTGTACATTATTTACAATTGCCAAAACCTAAGTGTCCATCAACAGATGAATGGATAAAGAAGACGTGGTATATATCTACAATAGAATACTACTCAGCTATAAAAAAAAGAATGAGATTTTGCCATTTGCAGTAACATGGATAGACTTGGAGGGCATTTTGCTAGGTGAAATAAATTAGATAGAGAAAGACAAATACTGTATGATATCATTTGTATGTGGAATCTAAAAATTACAACAAACTCGTGAATGTAACAAAAAAGAAGCAGGCCCACGTATATAGAGAACGAACTAGTGGTTATCAGTGGGGAGAGGGAAGGGGGGAGGGGCAATATAGAGGTAGGGGATTAAGAGGTACAAACTATCAGGTATAAAATAAGCTATTGTACAAGGATATATTTTACAGCACAGGGAATGTAGCCAATACTTTATAGTAACCATAAATGGACTATATCCTTTAAAAATTATGAATCACTATACTACACACTTGTAACTTATATAATATTGTACAGCAACTATACTTAGAAAAAAAAAGTGCTGCTGTAAAACTCAATTGCTTGGTTCAAATCCCAGCCCAACTGTCTACCAGCTGTGTGAACTTGGATAAGTTATTTAACCTCTTTGAGCCTTGATTTTTCCTGCTCTAAGATGAGGGATGTGATACCTTTGTCAAAGTTGTTGTGAGGGTCACATAAGGTATATGTGAAGCATTTGATAGCACCTATTAAGTATTCAATAAATCTTAGCAATTTTTATTAATAATGCAATACACTTCTTTACACACATATCCACCTCTGTGAATATTCCCATAGGCTACATTCCTAGGAGAACACTGGGTCAACAGGTAATAAGCACATTTTACAAACTGAAAAACATTTGGATCAACTGTGAAACCAACATTCAAAATACGGCCAGCTTTGTACCTCTGTTTCTTTATGTAGGTGTGGTTATGTGGGTGTGATGATTAATTTCATGTGTCAGCTTGACTGGGCCACAGGTCCAGATATTTGGTCAAATATTATCCTGGGTGCCTCTGCAAGGATGCTTTTGGAAGACAGTAACATTTAAACCAGTAGACTGAGTAAAGCAGATGGCTCTCTCTAATGCGGGTGGGCCTCATCCAATCAGTCAATGTACTGAATAGACCACAAAGGCTGACTCCCCCTGAGAAAGAAAGAATTCTTCCTTCCTGATGACCTTTAGATCGGAACTACGTCAGCTACATATGCTGTGCTGGAGCTATACCATTGGCTCTTCTGGTTCTCAGACTTTTGGACTCAGGAACTAAACCATTGGCTTTCCTGGGTCTTCAGCTTGCAATATAATAAATCTCTCTCTCTCTCTCTCTCTCTCTCTCTCTCTCTCTCTCTCTCTC
>NW_006772681.1:2118901-2133121 GCF_000442215.2 Lipotes vexillifer | reverse complement strand
CTCTCTCCCCTCTCTCTCTCTCTCTCTCTCTCTCTCTCTCTCTCTCTCTCTCTGTCTCTCCACACACACACATAACCACAAAGCCTATTGGTTTTGTTTCTCTGGAGAACTCTAATACAATGGGTGTGTTCAGTTTGTGAGAATTCAATAAGCCATATTCTTACAATATGCTCAGTAAGTATATTAACCTCAAAAAGGGTTTTCTTAAGTTAAAAAAAGAGGAATGAATATTTAAAAGTTTTTTTTTTTTTTTAAATGCAGCCAGAGAGTATAGGGGGGTAAGGCACTCACCATACACTCCTGGGGGTTCTAGAAATTAAACAAAGTCTTTGGAAAGACAATTTAGCAACACTTATCAAATACCTTTACCAATTTACAGTCTTTTATTCTGGAATCCCATTTCTGCAACTCAAACTTAAGGAAATAATCTGCAATATGGAAAAATGCTTCTGTGTCAAGATGTTCACCACAGCATTACGTATAATAGGGAAAAACTAGAAACCAGCTAAACATACAATACGTACAAATCACATGGGTCAATCCCAGCCCATGCCACCTCTCTGTGCCCCCACCTACAACCCTCCTTCACTCCGTGCACTGCAGACCGTGATACCACCCCTGACCACAGCTGACTGGACCAAGGGGTTACACTGGACTCAAGTTACACTAGTCAGTTTCTTCCTGAAATGTGGAATGGGGACAGAGGGATTTGAGACAGTCTCCCTTAGGTGCTGGAACTGGAAGATGTTATAAAAGCAGAGTAGGCAGAGCCCACCTGGACCATATTCAAATACAACAGAGACAAAGGGAGGAAGAGGACATCAGAGAAAATGAAGCTCAAGAGAGAGGAGAGGGAGACAGAGCAGCCACTGGGGTCTTTGGGTCCCTGCCCTTGGGTTCCATGAGGTCCTCTGCAATTTTCCTTTCTGCAAAGCTAACTTACATGCATCGTTTTACTAACATGCACATAATCCCTAACTAAATCTGAAATTGGTATCAGGAGTGGGGTGAGCAGCAAAACAGTCCCAGAGAAAATGGAAGCACTTAGGGATAGAGTCTTGGTGAGGGCAGTGGTGTGCTGGTACATGTTTAATGACTAGTTTCCCAGGAGTAAGAGGAGAAGCCCTGATTTGCAGCATTTCTAATTTTCAAGGAGTAAATCCTCCCCTGGTGGCCGATCGCAAGGTACTAAGGTGACATCACTAAACACAGAGATGTACACGATTAGCTCTCATGAACCAAAGGAGCTGGCTCCCGCACACCACTGGGTAGCAGGAGGGCAGTGAGCATGCCTCTTCCCTGGAGGGGATCCTGGTAGTCTCTGGGGTGTGGTGGCAAAGCAGGTGGGTATGCCACCATGCTCACCAGTCTCTTGTATTCAGACTGTGTGTCCATCAGGTCTGCTGTCCCAGGTCTGGGGCCCTCCAACCCCCAACCCAGAGCAGCACAAGGACCTTTTGAAATACACAAAGCACATGCCTGAGTTTGAAAACCAAGAGTGGGACCTTATAAGCCAATCTCACCTCCCAAGAAAAAGGGCAGACCCCACCCACCTACCTCATTGGGAAGGATCGTGGCTCCATCTCCATCACGAGGGACCCCATCCTTCCCCATCTGGGGGAGCATGGAAAGCCTGGCCTCCTCGCTGCCGCCTGACTTGGCTGCCTTCTTGTTCAGGATCCTGGCCATGCCCTCTGGCTGGTGGTAGCTGGCCGGGGAGATGGGCTCCAGCTTCTTGGCGCCCTCCTCCCCGGGTACGGACGTGGGGCTTGGCGCCCGGCCACACACGTTGCGGAAGAACTCCTGCACGATGCCGTATTTGGGAGGCTCGGGCTTGGCCCGGGCCTCGGACACGCCCAGTTTCCAGACGGACTCGGTGCTCCCCGAGTGTTCCACCACGCTGAATAGGCTGGACAGCCCATCGTTGATGTTCCTCAGCACGGGGCTGTCCCGCGTGGTGGTGGAGCGGGCCCAGGCCGAGCCGTTCTGCTTGCCCTGGTGCAGGTTCCACAGGCTGCGGTCCTTGGCCCCGTCCAGCTTGGACACGGACCGCCTCTGGAGCTTGGGCGAGCCATACTTGGGCGAGCAGCACGGCCGCTCGATGCGCGAGTGCACCTTGTCCAGGGAGGAAGAGATCTGCTTGCTGCGCACGGACACCAGCGAGGAGCTGCGGGGCGACCAGCTCTTGCCGTGCAGGCTGCTGCGGGGCGGGTCGGTCTGCAGGCCCACGCTGACCGTGCGGATGGTCTGCGTGCCCACGCTGGCCAGGCCCACCGTCTGGCTGGACGTGCTCTTCACCTTCCGCTCCAGCGAGCCCGAGCGCATGGCCTGGCGCACGCAGTTGGTGATCTCCTTCATGTCATCGCTCATGTTGCCCGACATCTCAAAGTCGTGCAGGGCCGCTGGGAAGCCGGGCCCGGCCGCCGAGGGGCCGCCCCCAGAGCCCCCATCCAGGCGCTGCCGGGAAAAGTTGCAGAGCCAGCGGCTGTAGGAGCTATCCGCCAGCCCGTCCTCCTCGGCGGACTCTTTGGGCTTGGCTGTGGTGAAGAGGAAGCCGGGCTCGATGATGATCTTGCCCTCCCTGTCATGGACCACGGGGACGCCCAGGCGCCGGGCCACCGGGGGGCTGTAGTAGACGCGGATGCCCGTCTTGTCCGGAGCCGTGTAGCTGCGCTGCATCTGCCTCCCTGCCGGCTCCTGGCAGCCCAGGGCACCCAGGCGGTTGCAGTCACGTGGAGAGAGCCCTGGCTGCTCCGGGGCAGCCTTCTCCGGGTCCACTGGCTGGGGGCCCACAAAAGCAAAGGCAGGGCTGTTGGGCAGCTTCTTGCCCCGGGCGGCTTCCCCTGCGAGGTAGGGGGAACAGTCCAGCAGACTTTCAAACTCTGACATGGAGGAAACAGATTTGGTCCTGGGAAGAGCAGAGGAGAAAGGGCAGAGTTAGTGGAAGATTCCTCATGCGGAGCAGGTACTCTGGCCTTCCTCCCTGGTCCGTGTACTTCGCGGGCAGGGGGCGGTGGGGCAGTGGGGAGACGGACCATGACGGTCCTGCTCACCTCTTGCGGAAGACGCTGTAGGTGCCCTGCCCCTCATCCCCTCCACACTCACACCTACACACGCAACACTGCATCTCTGAGCACCTGCCATTCTCCACCGGAGGGCTTTTTTCTGTCTGCAGGAGCACACTTGGCCTCCACCCACAGGAAGCTAGACATTCACACAGTTTATGGCCCTAGACACAGCCCTCAACAAACAATGAGTGGGGTTTGGTGGCTTGGTACCAGCCTCCCTGTCCCCCAGGTGGGAGAACTAATGTTCAGCTCTGGCTCCCAGAGATGCTGTGAAGCTGATCCAGTTGCCCACGTGTATCCTGGTTGATAACACCTCCTTTATGGTGCCTTCCCTACCCTGTCTCACTTCCAGGCTTTTCCTGGAATCCCCTCCCAAATATACCATTTGCACTTAAATCCTTGCCTCAAGGTTTACTTTTGAGGGAACCCAATCTAGGACGCCATTTAATCTCCAGCCCAGACCTGGCACGTGTGCTGCCTGATGACTGTAAGTGCCAGGCCTACGTGACAACATTGCACACGTCAGGCCATTCAGTCCTCCGACAACTCTAGGGGGCAGTTCCTATTATCCCAGTAGGTAGAAATGGGAAGTATAGCCCAAGGGCACAGAGCTAGAAATGACAGTGCTGGAATTCAAATCCCACACTACCACTCCAGAGCCACCCCCCTATCCCGGGGCCCACCTGGCTTCACGCTACTCGCACGGCCCCTGGGAGGTTCTGTTACTCTGAATCTTTTCATAATGGTTTCCTAATGGTGGAGACACGGTCCTGATAGCCCTAGGGGTTTTCCTGGCTATAGCACAGGGCTGGGCCCAGAGGATGCTGCTCACTAGTCCCAGGAATAGATGTCCAGCTGGACTCTCCCAACTCCAGAGACAGGAAGAACCCCAAGAGGAGCTAAACAGTTTCTTTCCCAGCTAGGATATTCTGGGGCCCCAGTTTTCCACACCCAGAATCAAAAAAAGCACAGGCTACAATTGCCATCACCCAAACTTTCCCAGCTCCTAAGTGGCCTGGGTTCCATAAAAACCATATCCCAGGGGACTTCCCTGGTGGTCCAGTGGTTAAGACTTCACCTTCCAATGCAGGGGGTGTGGGTTCAATCCCTGGTGGAGGAGCTAAGATCCCACATGCCTCGGGGCCAAAAAACCAAAACATAAAACGGAAGCACTATTGTAACACTATTGTAACAAAAAGCACTATTGTAACAAATTCAATAAAGACTAAAAAAATGGTCCACATCAAAAAAAAAAAAATCTTTAGAAACCATATCCCAGTGTTCTCCCAATTCAGCTGAGGTGCAGTGGTGGGTGTGCTGGGCAGAGGAAGAGAAGAGAGGCAAAGGGGCAGGGCAGCCTGCAGGGTGGGGCTGGGGGGCAGAGCATGGGGAGGGGCTGCAGAGTGGAGCATGGGGAGGGGCTGCTAGCACCTCTTTAAGCCGGTTCCCCCAAGCTCAGCTTCAGAAACAGCCTCCTTGTTGTGGATCTTCTCACTGTGTGTCTGCCATAGAAGAGAGACAGGAAAGGGTCAGTCTGGCCACTAGCACACAGAGGGAAGGTAACAGGGGGTCAGTGTGGGAGCTGGCCCCGAGCCCCACGCATGAGTCTCCTCTTGTAGAGCAGGAGTGATGTCAGCACTGATCTAGAATGCTCATTGGTCAGTTTCTGGCTACAGTGCACCTACCCCCTCTCCACACACACATAGGTATGTGATGCAGGCATGGCCAATCAGTGGTCCAAGAGGGAACCCAAGGAAAGAGACTCTATTTAGAATGTATTCTGAATGTAGCACCCAGTAGTCGCTGCTCAGCTGAAGGAGAAAGCAGTAACCTGAGGTCCTGCTTGGGGTTTGCCCCACCCTGGTTCAGAGACCTGCACCAGTTTTCTGACCCTGCATCACCAGCCCTTTTGAGCCCCTAATGAAATCCTCTCCTGCTTCAGTTCCCCAGAATTGGCTTTTATTGCTTCCTCAGGCTATCATGAGCAAGGGCCCATATGTTCACTCCTTGGTTACTCAGTGTGTGGCTATATGGACAGTGTACCTGAGGCTTAGAAGCAAACTTCACTGACTGATCTCCACAACCAGGGCTGGGCTAAGGCAGAGAATGTGATTCTCATTTTACCAATGAGGCAACTGGGGCCCAGAGAGGAAGAGTGACTTGCCCAGGATCACACAGCTCTTTGGAGGCTCTGCTTTTGAGAAAGCCACAACTGAAACACAGAGAAACACCTAGCCTTTGTCCCAGGCATGGAAGGATGGAGCTAACAGGGGGCTCTTTACAGGTCTCAAGGCTGGAACCATGAAGTAGAGACCTCAGGACTGAGAAGCCCAAGGGGGTGAGGGTGTGTGACTTGTGGGACAGGATTAGCATCCTCCTTGTCACATTCCCCAAAAGTGAGAGACTTTCCAGTGTAGCCAGGAGCACAGCACATGGGCCGCCTGCCACCCCACTCACCTCTTTCCAGCTGTTGTCCTGCTTCTCCAAATCCGAGTGCTTCAGGACCCAAGGGTCAGCAGCCTTCTGCAGCTAGGCAAGAGTAAAGAAGATAGTCATGTGCAGGCAAAGATGGTGAGCAGGGCCCTATTCTGTGCAGGGCCATTCCCCAGGCTCCACTCTGCAGCCCAGATGACCCAGATCATGGACTCAGAGCCACCTTCCCAGTGGGCAGCAGCTCTGAACCAACGGAGTGGGTTTGACAAATGATCATGAAACCAACCACTTACAGGCATCTTTATAAGTGTCATTATATCAAGCACGGTAATAGTTGTTATTACCATGTTAATTCACACTAGACGCCTGCAACAGCTACATCAGCAGCTGAATGACATCAAAGTGGTATCTCCACCTAGGTATGCTAAGCAGCAATTAAACTGAATGAGAGTGGCCTCTGCATTCTGTCATGAACAGCTCTCTATGAAAGAGGCAAAGTGTAAATAATATGCATATTAGGATTCAATTAATGATTTAAAAAAAATCTCTGAATGTAAATTTTTTTTTTTTTTTTTTTTTTTTTTTTGCGGTACACGGGCCTCTCACTGTTGTGGCCTCTCCCGTTGTGGAGCACAGGCTCCGGACGCGCGGGCTCAGTGGCCATGGCTCACGGGCCTAGCCGCTCCGCGGCATGTGGGATCTTCCCAGACCGGGGCACGAACCCGTGTCCCCTGCATTGGCAGGAGGACTCAACCACTGAGCCACCAGGGAAGCTCTTTTTTTTTTTAAAGGGCTTCAAATGCTTGGCTTTTATTTATTTAATTAATTAATTTATTTATTTTTGTCTGTGTTGGGTCTTCATTTCTGTGCGAGGGCTTTCTCTAGTTGTGGCAAGCGGGGGCCACTCTTCATCGCAGTGCGCGGGCCTCTCACTATCGCGGTCTCTCTTGTTGAGGAGCACAGGCTCCAGACGCGCAGGCTCAGTAGTTGTGGCTCACGGGCCTAGTTGCTCTGCGGCATGTGGGATCTTCCCAGACCAGGGCTCGAACCCGTGTCCCCTGCATTAGCAGGCAGATTCTCAACCACTGTGCCACCAGGGAAGCCCTGAATATCAATTTAAACAGCAAGAAAGGGAGGGAGTGGGTTGGAGTATGCTTTTGTAATATTTGAGTCTTATATAAAGATGAAGTCCTGACTTATACAATTGCAATAAAAAATAAACAAAGGAAAAAGTCACAGTGGAGCATAGCAGCTTGATAAGATAGGTGCATGTTAACTGTAGTGGGGTTGTAATGGTCAATGATTGTTTTTCCTATTTCCCCCTTGTGGTCTGAGGACTCTAATTTTCATGGGAAACCTCTTGGTTCCGAGGTTTTGGCAGGTTCTAGGTGTGGACACGTGACTCATACCTGGCACATCAGAGCCTTGTGGAAAAGGAAAACTCTCTTTCCATTGAAACTGCTAAGCTGTGAGGATATGAATACAACACTAACAGAGGCCATATTTGAGAACAGCTTGCTTCAGAATAAAACACAGAGGAAAGCAAGCCTGTGAGACTGGCAGAGAGGAAGACCTGGTCCCTACTGCAGTCTCTGAGCATACAGATCCATCTCTACCTGAAGGAGTCTTCCCCCGGTCTGTGCCTATAGCAACTGCCCCCTTGTGGCTTAAGCCATCTTGGGCTGGGACAGACCTCACCTGGCTCAGGCGATTCTGCAGCTCCTTTACCTGCTGCTCCACCTGCTGCTTCTCACCCTGAAGCCGCTCCACCAGCTGCAGCTTCTCCTGGCCCCAGTTGTGCTCACTGATCTGCAGCTGCCGTGTCAGCTCCATGACTGCACTGTAGGACTCAGCCAGGAGGTGCTGCTGTTCCTCCCGTTCCCTCTGCAGGGCTGCCTTCCAGTCGGGCCCTATCCGATCTCCAGCCCCCTTCCCAGCCTTCAGCTCCATCTGCGGAAAGAAGAGCAACCTGGGTGGCTGGCACCAGGAGGACCCTCCTCTCTGCCCTCCCTCGTCCCTCCCTGGGCACCAGCAGGGGGCAGGGGGAGGGTGCTCTCCTCAGAGGACCCCTCATCCAGGAACCTCCACTGACCTCCTCAGTTAGAACTAAACTTTCCTCACAGTCAAGGCTTGTGTGGCACAGTTTCTACTCACCAAGCTCTGTGCTAAGGGCTTTTCAGGCATTTGCTGTGCCCTCAAGAAAACTCAGCAAGGTAACCACCATTGTCGATACTTTACAGAGGAGGAAGAGGTTCACAGAGGTTATTTGTCCCTGGTCACATAGCTACAGAATGGCAGAGCTTCCTAGTTATTGCTTCTCATGATATTTCATCAACACTTACCCATGTTTACCAGGGTTTACGGTTAGTGGGGGACATGCACAGTCACATAAACAATGTGGGCAGGAATCACCTGAGCGTGATGGCTGTCTTGGCCCAAATCTTGAGGGGCAGGAGGGAAACGTGCAATCTATAGAATCGATGTACCCCACACCCCCAAGCTGTGGTCAGATTCCCATGGTGGGAGGGACACCTGGAACGCCTGGGGTTGGGGGGGCAGTGGGAGCAGGGGACACTGTGGAAGGTGCAGGTGGGGCGGGAGCTGTGAGATCAGCAGGGAGGGTTGGGAGAGAGAACGTGGCACCAGGAAGCCAGAAGTCTGAGAACTGGGAAGAAGGTGGGATGACGGCCATGAGGAGCCAGCAGGGCAGAGGTTTGGGGACTGAGGGTCAGGTCTGCCACTGACTAGCTGGGTGACCTTGGGATAGAAGCTTAACTCCTCTGTGCCTGTTTTGTCACTTGCCCAACAAAGATAATCAGGGTACCCACCTCTGAGGGGCCCGTGATACCTGGGAAGGCAGACTGCAGCAGGGGCAGCGGGGAGGAAGCTGGGCCCCGCAGAGTTCTGGAGTGGGGTAGGGGTTGGGGTGGTGAGAACATTCTTTCTGAGCGGGAGGAAGCCCATCCCCTCACTTCTCAGGCCAGAGTGGGGGGCAGTACCTTGCCTCCAGGCACACAGCAAAGACCAAATAGCCAGGACTCCTGGTTAAGGCTCCTTTGATCATCTGAGTTGTAGGGAGGGGAGTTCTCCAGTTTGGGTGGAGGGAGCAAAACAGAGTCAGGTAGCAGGGGCTTAAGGGGATCCTTATGAGGACAGCAGGCAGCAGAAGTCTGGGTGTGAGGATGAAGGATGTCACCAGGTGCAGACAGGCATTTAAGTGTTCCAGCCTCACCTGTGAGCTCATGGTGCGGCGGAGGCGCCTGTGATGTCCCCATGGCTCCTTTGCAAGTCCCTCACCTGCCTTCCCTAGCCCAGGGACCTTTAGTTCCCACTGTTTCTGGTACCCTTGCTGTGTGACTCTAGGCAAGTGTCTTGCCCTCTCTGGGCCACAAGGTAAGTGAAGGGGTTCCTATGCTTCTAGGAGCATGGCTTGGGCATCCTCCTCCCCAGTCTGACAGCTGAGGCCTTCTCAGAGAGGGGAACAAGGAGGGGGATGTCCCTGACAGGTGGGAGACTCACCAGGGCAGTATGGCTCTTGAGCTCTGCCCGCTCTGTCTCCCAGGTGGCCTTGGCCTTGGCAAACTGTTGCTGAAGCTCAGTCAGACCACGGCGCTCATCCCGAAGCAGCCAGCATAGCTCCTTCAGCGTCACCTTCATGTCGGCCAGTGTCTTGATGTACTCATTGGGCTGCAGATGGGGGCAAGGCCTGGGTCAGGAGCTTTCGGAGCGGCAAGGAGGAGAGGCTGGGCTGGGAACTCATCCAGAGTCCAGCCTGGGACTCTACCAGGCCTCAGGCAAGTCCCACGACCTCTTCGGGTCATCTCCCCATAAAACAGGCATAACAAGCCCAGCCCTGGCCACCTCTTAGACTGACACACGCCCCAGTCTCACAAAAACACAAAATTCTGTAGTTGCAGCAATTATTCAACCTAAATCTGAGCTGGGCCTGCCTTCTCTGAGGCTCTGCAGCATCTAGGCCTCTGTCTTCCTCCTTGCCCAAGATCTGCCTTCTCTGACCCACTGTAGGCCAGATGGGGAGTCTGAACCACAGAAGCTCCCTGACTGCCCGACTTGGGCCCAGTCTTCTCTCCTGGGCCCATGACCTGTTTCCCACCTGTAACCCAGCTTACTGTGGGTGCCCCTGGGAGCCTGACCCTACTGCTCTATACTACCCCGTGGCTTGATTTGATGGTTCCTGATCCTAGGCCATAAGGCCCTTCTTCATACAACTCACTCTAGCCTGATGTCCTTACCCCGACTATGCACATCCCAAGCTGCAGCCAGACTCAGAATACCTTGCCACATCTCTGTATATACAGTTCTCTTGGTACAGAATGGCCTTTTCCCTATTCTCTATTAGGCAAGCTCCTATTCATCCTTTGAAACCCACCACCTATGACCCCTTCTCTGTAATACCATCCTCTATACTCCAAACAGAATTAACTGCTCTCTCACCTGAGACCCCACAGTCCATCATCTGACCCTCTGTCACTGCCCTGGGGTGACTTACATACCCCATAGCACTGAGCATCTGGGGCAAGTGACCAAGCAATAACCCTCTGCTGCTCCGGTGCCTGGTGTAGGACTGGGGTCAGAAAGCAGTAAGATGTGATCACTAAACAGACAAAGGAACAAATGGACAGGACAGGACTGGAAATGGGCTGAGAACGCACCGTGTTTTGGGTCCAGCTGTCCCCTGTGCAGGTCTTGTTATCAGAATGCTGGGCATTTAATTCCTCTTCCTCCATTAGCAGGTACAGCTCCTTCATGCTATTTACCTGTTTTTTAAAAACCACACTCAATAGCGGGTAGGAGGGCATCGTGCCTGGGGGTCTGACCCTCAGGGGGAGGGGATACGGGCTAGTGGTCCAGATAGAAAGTGGGCTGCACAGCCAGGCAGGAATAAAGAAAGGGGGTTTATGGACCAAAATTACCCCAGCTGGGCACTGATTTCCCAGATTTTAACTTTGAGCCCTGGGCACCGTCCAGGTCAAGGAGCACAGCTGGAGAGTCAGACCCTTCTACCCCCCACACCATCTCTTCTGCCCCAAGGACCATGAGGCATCCCGGAGAGCTACTCCGAAATAGCTATGCTGTCAACGTAGGCACTGTGGCTGGAATAAAGGGCCACAAGGCACCCTCATAATTATAGATAAGGGCAACCAGAGGCTTGGGTGGGCAGAAGGGATCCTTCCTGGGAGCGGAGCTGTTTGCTGCTGATGGATTCTGGGCAGGAGTCCAGAGCCAGCCCAGGAGACCAGGGTCTAGTTTATGATGGGAGTGAAGCAGAAGAAGTGGGTGCTCATTCACTATTCATTTCATTCATTCATTCATTCAACAAATATTTATTGAACACCTACCACGCACCAGGCCCTGTGTTCAGAGCTGGGAATACATCAGTGAGCAAGACAGACAGAAGCCCTGGTCCCCTTGAGCTTCCATTCCAGTAGCAGGAAAACAAACAAATATGTGAAATATTGATACATGAAACATCATTAAATATATGGAATGTTCCATAATAATAAGTGCTATGGAGAAAAAGAGAGCTGGGAGAGGAGCTAGGATGTGCTGCACTGGGTGGTCAAAGAAGGGCTTAGAGAGAAGGTGATATTTGGGCAAAATCCTGAAGGAGGTAAAAAAATAAGCCACGTGAATATGTGCAGGTTGAGAATTCCAGGTTAAGGTCACAGCAAACGCAAAGGCCCTGAGATGGGAACCCATCTATTTGAGGAAGAGCAAGAGAGCCAGGGAGGAAGTGAGAGGTACGGGGACCAAGGCTGGTTGAACAGGCTTTGTAGGGACTTTGGCTTCTACTCTGGGTGACATGGGAGCCAGGGGAGGATTGTGCTGAGGAGTGACACTGGCCTGACTTTCAGTTTTACGAGATCACTCTAGCTGCTGTGTTGAGATACTTTATAGGGTAGCAACAGAGCTCCATACTGCACAACACCAGGGGGCACCATCCACGTGGAGTACACACGGCCTGGTACCTCCCTGCTTTGAATAGAAGATGCTCGGTGGAAGGGTGCAAGGGCAGAGGCAGGAAGACCAGTTAGGAGGCTACGGTGATAATCCAGGCAAGAAGTGGTGATGGCTCAGATGCGGGTGGTGAGGGGGTAGGCAGTGCAGCTGGGTCAGATTCTGTAGATTCTAGATAGATTCGCAATGTGCAAGAAAGGCCATGTAAGCCAAGTGCCTGGACAAGCTCCCCAAGGAGGCAGGTGAAGGTCAAGGAGAGACGCGGCCTGAGGGCTGAGCCCTCGGGACTGTTGACGTTAAGGGGTCAGTTCAGGGAGAAAAGGAAGCGTCCAGCCAAGGAGACTGAGGAGGAGCAACCAGTGAGGTGGAAGGAAAACCAAGAGTGTGGTGAAATCAAATGAAGAGGGTTTCTGGGGTTCAGGGCAGGCACTGAGGCTGGAAATATGTGGGGTGGAGCAGGGCCTGTGTGAAAAATACCCAGTTCCCTCCCTGGTCAGAATCTAAACATACTGACTTTTGATTATCTGTATTATCTGTATACACAGGTGCACAATTCTTTCTCTGAAATTCTTTGGGCCGGGTGTGCTTGGAATTCAGAAGTAATCGGGATTTAGAAAGATAATGTGGTACCTACACTGTATATTGTAAAACAGCCCCGTCTGGTGAGATACCCTATGCTCGTGGACACCAATATTTCCCCTTCAAACATGTGAGTACTAACAGGAAATGGGGTAAATAAAGGTTTTGCTGCCAAATGAATGTCAGGTCAATTTTTTCCAACTGAGTTAGACCCAACAAAACACAGTTCTCAGAGCTTCTGGATTTCAGAATTGAGGACAAGGAATCAAAGATCTTTATCTGCAGTAGAATGGGGATAATAATTGTTTCCACATCATAGGGTATGTGTAAAAGTGAAATGCAATTATCCAAATAGAGCATTTAACACAGTGCCCAGGACACTATACATACTCAATATATGAGGGTTATCATTCATATATATAGTTTTGTTTGTTTGTTTGTTTGCTTTTTGCGGTACGCAGGCCTCTCACTGCTGTGGCCCCTCCCGTTGCGGAGCACAGGCTCCGGATGCGCAGGCTCAGCGGCCATGGCTCACGGGCCCAGCCACTACGCGGCATGTGGAATCTTCCCGGACCGGGGCACGAACCCGCGTCCCCTGCATCGGCAGGCAGACTCTCAACTACTGCGCCACCAGGGAAGCCCTCATATATATAGTTTTGATTCTACATGTGTGGACACACATATTCTTTAAAAGTATGAATGTACATCAAGTTTGTTATTTATATGGTTATCTGTATTTTATTATGTACTTGTTTATATGTATTTTATACACATGGGCTTTATATCATTATATCTATGCATATATGTATTTTTTACAATGTGGGGGTGGTTACGTTTCTTATGATGTCTATCTCAGTATGTATATTTCTATTTATTATAGGCATGTATATTATTTTATTGTCTATGGTTACACTTTATTTTTTTCCTAAAGTAAGTTTCTGTTTCTCTCTGTTATCCCAGTACATTGAAATGGCTAGAAAGATTTTCACCAAATATGGAGAGTTTGCCTGAGACAACCTGATTTAAAATCAGGCTACGTGGCCTGAAGGCAATTCATTTTTTTTGGTGGAGGGCGAAACATCTTCCCTAGCAGCCAAAAGTGGGCTTCAGCTATGGAAAACAGTATAGAAGTTTCCCCCCAAATTAAAAATAGATCTCCCATACGATCTAGCAGTCCCACTTGCGGGTATATATCCAAAGAAAATGAAATCTGGATCTCTCTTATGTTCACTGTGGCATTATTCACAGTAGCCAAGATATGGAAACAACCTAAGTGTGTGTCTATGAATGAACGGGCAAAGAAAAAGTGATATATACACAACAAGGAAATATTATTCAGTCTTAAAAAAGAAGGAAATCCTGCCATTTGCGACAACATGGACATGGATGAACCTGGAAGACATTATGCTAAGCAAAATAAGCCAGAGACAGAAAGAGAAATACTACAAGATCTCACTTATATGTAGAATCTAATCAAGTCAAACTCATACAATCAGAGGGTAGAATAGTGGTTGCCAGGGCAGACGGAGGGGGGAATAAGGAGTGAATGGGTAAGAGTTTCAGTTTTACAAGATGAAGAGTTCTGGAGATGGACAGTGGTGATGGTTACACAACAATGTGAATGTACTTAATGCCAGTGAACTGTAAACTTAAAAATGGTTAAAATGGTAAAATTTATGTTATGTACAGTATATTTTACTATAATATAAAAAAATAAATTTTAAAAAAGTTATTAAAAAAAACAAACTGGGCTTCACCCAGAGGCTTGTGTGGGACTTCCAAACAGGAGGGATAGTCCTAAAGCAGACAGTGGTTTCAAATAGGAGTCCCCAGGTGTCACAAAGAGTGATGCTCGAGGGGCAGCCATGCTGGGCTTTCCAGGTGCTTCTCATAGGGGTGCCTCCATGTCAGACATTCCTGGGAGAGGGCAGAGGGAATGTGTTCATCTAAAGATGGTCAGCAGGGCTTCCCTGGTGGCGCAGTGGTTGAGAGTCCGCCTGCCGATGCAGGGGACACAGGTTCGTGCCCAGGTCTGGGAGGATCCCACATGCTGCGGAGCGGCTGGGCCCGTGAGCCATGGCCACTGAGCCTGCGCGTCCGGAGTCTGTGCTCCGCAATGGGAGAGGCCACAGCAGTGAGAGGCCCACGTACCGCAAAAAAA
>NW_006772681.1:2111379-2118708 GCF_000442215.2 Lipotes vexillifer | reverse complement strand
AGGGCCGTCTTACAAAAAAAAAAAAAAAAAAAAAAAAAAAACAGCTTATGGGTTCTCTGATAAATGGAAAGTTCTCAGCAATCCCACTTCTGGGTATATACCCAAAGGAAAGGAAAACAGGATACCAAAGAGATACTATATTCCCATGTTCACTGCAGCATTATTCAAAACAGCCAACATATGGAAACGACCTAAGTGTCCATTAATGAATAAATGAATGGATCAAGAACATGTGGTATATATACAATGGAATATTATTCAGCCATCAGAAAAGAGGAAATCCTGCCATTTGAGACAAGATGGATGGAACTTGAGGGCATTATGCTAAGTGAAATAAGCCAGACAGAGAGAGACAAACACTGTGTGATCTTATTTACATGTAGAATCTAAAAACAAACAAACAAAAAAGTCAAACTCACAGAAACAGAGCAGAAAAGTGGTTGCCAAGAGCTGGGAGGGTGGGGGAAATAAGGAGAGATTGGTAAAAGGATACAAACTTTCAGCTATAATATAAATAAGGTGTGAGGATTCAATGTAAAACATGGTGACTATAGTTGACAGCACTGTAGTGTATACTTGAAATTTGCTAAGATTGTAGAACTTAAACAAAAAAAAAAAAAAAAAAAAAAAAAAAGTAAAGATGGTCAGCAACTCTCTCTAGAGGCCCTTGGGGAGGCGGCGGGTGGCCTATGAGCCCCACTGGGGGTAGGGGAGGAAACTCCTGCTACAGATTCAGGTCTAACCACCATCCCCTGCTCCTCGGACATTCAGGCTACTCTGGCGGACCCCTGAGAGGGGTACATGGGGACTGCCACTGGTCCCCATTGGCTCTGGAATGAGTAGCTTGAACCGGAGAAGGGCCAAGCCTGGGCTAGGGCAGAGGTACCTGTACCTAAAAGGCCAAGGTGAGCTGTGCCAACTCAGGTGGGTGTGACTGAGGTATGATGTCCTTACATGCCCCCTTCTCCTAGCAATGTCAGCGTGCTGATCGTGACAGGAGGAAGGGGATGTGAGGACAAAGGGTCCTGAACAGGCTGAGGGACAAATGGGCCACGTGAGTCCTTCCCAAGCTTCACACCTTCCCAAAGCTCCACTCGTCATGTTTCCTGCCACACCCATATACTACCTGTACTATCAGTAATGCTTTTAAGTCAACCTACTCCTTCTAGTTAAATAAACATATCTAAAAAAGGGAGTTGATATTACTAAAAATGGAAAGCCAGTGTCCATTATCATTGTCAAAGGTAACGTTAAAAATAAAATAGATATATTCATAAGTGAAAAATAAGCAGCAATAAAGAATCAACTACTTTTATAGGTAAAATGTGGATGAATCTCAAAGAATTATATTAAGCAAAAGCCAGACACAAAAGACTACACACACTTGTATGAAGTTCTAGAATAGGCAAGATTAATCCATGGTGTAAGAAGTCAGAACAGGGCTTTCCTGGTGGCACAGTGGTTGAGAGTCCGCCTGCCGATGCAGGGGACGCAGGTTCGTGCCCCGGTCCGGGAAGATCCCACACGCTGTGGAGCAGCTGGGCCCGTGAGCCATGGCCGCTGAGCCTGCACGTCCGGAGCCTGTGCTCCGCAACGGGAGAGGCCACAATAGTGAGAGGCCCGCATACCGCAAAAAAAAAAAAAAAAAAAGAAGTCAGAACAGTGCTGACTGCTGGGGTGGGCATGTCACCTGTGGCACCCGGGAACCTTCTGGAGCACTGGAAAGGTGCTCATTGTGATCTGGGTGATGCTATACTATGTATCTGCAGGGTGTATACTATAAAACTTCATCAGCTGTACACTTAAGATGTGTGCACCTTACTGTATATAAATTGTACCTTAAAAGAGTAAAAAACATTGATATGTACTATATTTGCATATAATGCAAAAACAACGAAACCAGATCATTAAACGCATCTATATCCTATTGCCAGCTCAAGACTCAGGTTTGTTAAAAAGGGAAACCCACAAATACCAGAGAAGTGTGAAAGACCTACTGGCCCCCTGGCAAGGCCGGGACAGAGTCTGTCGTCTTCACCACGGTCTCCCCGGCATCTGCCACAGCACTCAGTAAAGAGCTGGTTCTCAACAAACTGATGCTGAAGGAATGAATGAATGAATGAATGCAAGGATGGAAGCTGCAAGCCGATGCTTCGTATCTGAGCCCCAGGGCTATGTCCCTCCTGTCCTCTCTCCTCTACCCCACCCCACCCACCCCAGTCCCAGTCCCAGGGGAACCATACCTCAAGGAAGTCATCTCCCTCGCTGGGCAAAACCTTGCCCTGCCGCCAGCGCTTGAGGAACCACCTGAGCTTCATGAAGAGCAGGAGGAAGTTGTGCTTGAACTGCTGGGACTCCTGAACCAACAGGTTCTTCTCCTGGCTCCAGAATTTCTGCTCCAGCCTCCGCTGCAGGCTCAGACTCTGCAGCTCAAACTCCCGCCGCAGGAGTGCCCTCTGCTGGTCCTCCTTCAGCTGCAAGGGGGGGACAAGAGGGTGAGCTACCCCAGCTGTCTCGGGGACCCTAACTCACCCCGTTCCAGGCCTCACACAAGGGCCGAGAGGAAATTTCAGGTGGTGCCGGGTGGTGACCCCCGACAGGGATTCCACCGCTAGCAGTTCATTGTGTTGAAATAAACAGTTCCCTCTGCTACTCCAGGGGAGGGAGACTCATAAAAACAGCAGCAATCACAGTAATAATCAGTGAAAGAGCTGGGATCTGAATCCGGCTCTATCTGATTATAAAAACCATGACATCACCTAATGAGCCCATACCAGGAACCAATGTTTCACATGAACTCTCGCATTCATTGAGGCACCTGGGAGGGTGAGCAGTGATGGCAGGGAGGGGTGACCCACATGCAGAGCAAAGGGCATTCTCGGGGTGAGGAAGGCTGACAGCATTAATACCCTAGTAAGCAACGCGGGGTAATGGCTCAGAGGGAGCCAAAAACCTGGATTAGAATCCCAGCCCCAGGGACTTCCCTGGTGGTCCAGTGGGTAAGACTCCACGCTCCCAATGCAGGGGGCCCCAGGTTCGATCCCTGGTCAGGGAACTAGACCCCGCACGCATGCCACAACTAAGAGTTTGCATGCCGCAACTAAAGATCCTGCATGCCGCAATGAAGATATTGCGTGTTGCAACTAAGACCCAGCGCAGCCAAAGAAATAAAATAAATAATAAAAAAAAATTTAAAACAAACAAAAAAAAGAATCCCAGCCCCACCTTGCCCTGCAAGTGCAACCCTGGGCAAAGCACTTCAGCACTCTGGGCATCAGTTTCCCCACCTGTAAAATGGGGACACGCTTCACAGGGGAAAACATGAGGATTAAAGGACATGATGTGTGGCAAGTGTCCTGACATAGAGTAAAGGCTTAATAAATGCTTTCTACTAGCAGAGCTACCATCTTGATTGCCAGCCAGGCCTACGGCCTTTCTAATACAGATTTTCAACTCTGACGGGGCAATATTTCATAGATGGGAAACTGAAGCACAGAGAGGAGACAGAATGGACCTGAGGTCACACAGACAGTCAACGACAAGCCCAGGATTCCAGCCCAGCACAGCTAATGCATAAGCACCAGTGCAGCACAGGGCGAGAAGAAGACACAGGTTTCCCCTGACATTCCTGTCTCTGAAGACCCATGGACCGCTAAGGTTTGGTTCAGGGAAGACAGGTTGCAGTAGGTGCAGGAGAGCACTGGGCACCACCCACCTGCACCATTTTCTGGTTGAAGTTTTCAGCCTCCTCCTTCCGCAGCTGCCGCTCCTGGGAGAGCTGCTCTTGTAGGCCCCGGAGGCTGTCATGTGCTTCGGCCAGCACGAGCTGCAGCTCCTTGATCTGGGGGTCGAGATGAGGGACACAGATAAGGAGGAGGGAGAGAGCAGGAGGAGGACAGAAGCTGCAGTCAAAGGACGAGAACTGTAGGAGAGCAACTGCAGTAAGTCAGGCCCAAGCTGTCCTTCCAGTATAAGCCAGGCACGGCACCTGTCCCTACTTCCGTGGGTTGTCATGACGATGAAGTGAAACAGTGCACATCAAACCTAGCTATTGTTATAATTTTAGCTTGATAATTTCTTGCAGAAATTTATTTGTAGAAAAAATACTATGAAAACTCAGTTTAATTCACAAAGATGTTCGTCTCGTTTATAATTGCAGTAATTTACAAATAACTAAGATAAGTTGGGGATCAACCATATGTGTTTAATGGGTCTATACTTATGTTAAAGTCCATACAACTGCACACTTAAGGATAGTGCCCTTGGGAATTCTCTGGTGGTCCAGTGGTTAGGACTCCACACTTTCACTGCCGAGGGTGAGGGTTCGATCCCTAGTCGGGGAACTAAGATTCTGCAAGCCGCGTGGCATGACCAAAGATAAAATTAAATTAAAAAAAAAAAAAAAAAGATAGTGCCCTTTACTGTATGTATATTTTTATGTTATACTTCAGTAAAAAGTTAAAAATATATATACTCAATAGAAAAACATGAAGGACACGGACACACACAAACCAAATGTTCACAGTGGTTAATTATGTGATAATCTTGTGATCTTGAGTTTCTTCTTTATATCCTTATGCAATGCTGCTTAGGGACTTTATTATAGTTATTTGTTGTTTATAATGACTATATAATAAAACCTTACAAAAAGGACAATAAAACTCTACCTTTGGTACAGGGAGGGGCGGGGGGGATCGGGTCTATAAGGATTTGTAGCTAAACAAGCAAAAAAAATCTATTTTGTTATAAGTCAGGATGGTGACTAGATGGGGAGTAGAAGAGAAGCTTCCAGCGCCAGGTCATGCTCTGTTCATTGATTTGCTTGCTGATTACACAGTAGTGTTCAGTTTATGAAAATTATTTGAGCTGTACACTTATGAGTGCTTTACTGCATGTATGTTATATTTCACTTAAGATTTCTAAAAGTATTTCTACTAATAAAGGGAAATTTTTATGCTGTCATGTTAAGCAGGAAAACAAGAAAAGGGAAATGTCAGCTCCAACACCTACATAAAAGGTTTCCAGGTATGGCAAGATGTCCCTCTGTGAAAAAACCAAACACTCATTATCTGGCCAATAATGTAAAAATTTGGCAATGGAAGGCACTCTGACTTGAGGTATATCCTGTATGCCTGTTTTTGTTTTTAATATTTATTTGGCTGGTCGGGTCTTAGTTGTGGCACACAGAATCTTTTGTTGCGGTGCACGGGCTTCTCTCTAGTTGTGGCGCACGGGCTCCAGAGCACATGGGCTCAGTACTTGCGGCACGTGGGCTCTCTAGCTGTGGCGTGAGGGCTCAGTAGTTGCAGCATGCAGGCTTAGTTGTCCCAAGGCATGTGGGATCTTAGTTCCCCGACCAGGGATTGAACCCGCGTCCCCTGCATTGGACGGCAGATTCTCAGCCACTGGACCACCAGGGAAGTCCTGTGTATGCCTGTTTTTTATTTAAAATCCTTAAAGGGCTCAATACTATCTATCTCTGGTGTTTTCCTTAAACTCAGTGCCCAACACGGTACCTGGCAAATTGTGACTTCTCAGTAAAGAGTGGCTGAATGAAACAATAATTGAGGGCAGGTAGGAAATTATTTTCTCTGCAGGTGAGCTGGACTATCTCTTTTTCTCAAAAAATAAGAACTAAGTATCTCATGATTCCTGCCCCCTCCCCTCCTCTTTTGCCATGGCTGCTAGGACACTCAGACCACTTCAAGAGTTTGATCCATCAGCTTCAAGGGAGCTTCTCCCCCTTCACAGTTGCAGACTGGCCTCCCTGGGACCAAAAGTTGCCTTCCTAGGGATGCTGAGAAGAAAAGGACACTCAGGTTGGGGCACACGTGAGACTCTCCATGGTTCAGGAGTCTCAGGGAGGCCCCATCCAGTCCATAGGAGCATTTTCCTGCTTCAGGTTCATTATGAAGTGCTGGGGAGAGGCTCAGTAGGCTTGGGAGGGGCTCAGAACCATCCAGAACTCCTCAAGGACCAGGGAATCCTGGAAATTCTATAGCCACCACCCACTCTAATCCTCCCATATTACAGGTGAGGATCTGCAGCCAGAGAGTGGGAACATGCCTGAGGCCACACAGCCTGGCAGGTCTCCTGAGGCCCAGTGATGTGTCATCCTCCTCTTCACCCAACATGGACCAGGCCTTAAGCTAAGGCTTTTCAAGTATTTAATCCTTTCAACAACCCTATGACACATTACCTTTATTTTAAAGGTGAGAAAATTGAGGATCAGAGAAGTAAAGTGACACTTTTACAATTTTACAGCTAGTATACATAGATCCACAATTTGAACCCAGTCAGCTTGACTGTACAGATTGCTGCCTTCCTGCTAAACAAATTAGTGTTTCCATTGAATGACATAAATTATTAACTTCCCTGTGGAATTCAGTAGTATAGGAGAACAAGATCAATTTCCTCGGATAAGTTTATAAACTTCCTTTCATCAGGCCTGAGAATGGCCCAAACTTCCTTGTTTCCCTCTCAGCCCTTGCTGTCAGGAAGCTTGGAACCAAAGGAAATACTCAAAACCCGTATCATCACCAGCTAAGATTCTCCACAGATCACTCTGCTCTTGAGCGGCCTCAGCCATTCTCCTCCCACCCTCCCCGCTGCCTGCTCAGGCCTATGCCCACCTCCGAGGCATAGGAATCACTGTCTTCAGCTTGGTAAGGCCTGAAGCTCCGGCTGGGGTCAGGCTTGGAGTCCAAGTCGCCGCTGCGGAAGGCCTCTCGTATCCTGGGCTCCCATTCCGGCAGGTCCCTGAGGTCAGGTGGCTGCACCTACAGGCACAGGCAGAAGAGACTAAAGGTGAGCATGGGGAGAGGACACGGGGGTGCTAGAAACTGCACCCACCCAGGCCTCTGGCTCTGAAAGAGGCCTCTGACCGCACACCTGAGGGCAGGGGCCTAGGTGGATTTACCTCCGAGGCTCAGCCCCAGCCCTGGTTGGCACACTGCGACTGCCCCATGAATGTCTGTTGAAAGGCTGAATGGCTAGTGGTGAGTGAAAACACTGATTCTGTGAAAGCCTGTCTTGTGCACAAACCTTCTGAGCCAGCTTCAACTGTCCTCCCACACATGCGGCCCCAGCTCATTCCTACCCCAAGGAGAACCAAGAGGGAGACCCAACATACGGCAGTCTGCTTGCTTAAGAAAAGCAAGATCAAGGGCTTCCCTGATGGCGCACTGGTTGAGAGTCCTCCTGCCGATGCAGGGCACACAGGTTCGTGCCGCGGTCCGGGAATATCCCACATGCCGTGGAGCGGCTGGGCCAGTAAGCCAAGGCCGCTGGGCCTGCGCGTCCGGAGCCTGTGCTCCGCAACGGGAGAGG
>NW_006772681.1:2091600-2110863 GCF_000442215.2 Lipotes vexillifer | reverse complement strand
CTTTCCCTTAGTCCTTGGTCACATCCTGCTCCTTCTGGCCATGATGCCTTTGCACAGGCTGTTCCCTCTGCTTAGAACACTCTTCCCCTGGTAATCCATCCTTCTGATCTCAGCTCAGATCAGAGGTCCTCCCTGACCCAGGGTCTACGTCAAGCTTCTCGTTCACAGAAGCCAGCACCTTTCCTAGCGAGCCCTCATCTCAGTTTGTGATTTCCCATTCAATGGCATGATATTTTGATTAACATCTCTTTCCCCACTAGATGATATCAGCTGGGGGGCAGGAATCATAACTGTTTATTTGCTTACCATGGCATCTCCAGCACTAAGAACAAAAAGCATATGAACAATAAATACAGCATCGTAAATAAATGAACAAATAGATACATTACACAAGAAAAACAAGTTGTGTGGTAGCAGGAGGTATAACATAAAACAATTTGAGGCAAAGACAAATATATGAGAGTACATGGAGAGAAAGAGTTAGAAGGGCATGCTGTGATGATGAAATGTTCTAGATCTGCACCACTTGACACACGCAGCTACCGAGCCCTTGAAATGTGGCTGAACTGAAGAAGTGAATTGTCAATTATATGTATCGTACTTTTTATTAATTTAATTTTAAGTAGCCCACATGTGCCTATGACAGCAGTGCTCCAAAACCAGTGTTAATAGCAAAACCTTGAAGGAGTAAGAAGCAGGGAGGCAGGAGGCTTCATCTTTTTACCAGAGGCACTTCTGAAACTCTTTGCATGTTTCTGGATTACTCTTGCAGTGATGCTTTTTGGGGGGACAAGTACTTTTGCTATTTTAATTTTTCTAAGTAGTAGTTTATAGATATCGAGGCTGGAAGTTCATTACCTTTAGAAAGCCAAGTTTCTGGCCTTTGCACAGGATCTGACCAAAGCTTTTTTTTTTTTTTAAACAATACTCATTTTAAAATACAGCGTTGCAAAAAGACATGAAGAGAAGAAAGGGCGACCTGGCAAAAAGACAGGGCTTTGGAATGAATCCCTTTATCAACAGTAAATGACTAAGAGAACTGTGGTATATTCACCCCATGAGATCATACTCAGTCATGAGAACACACAAATTATTGCCACCTGAGACAACAAACATAATGGTGAGTAAAAAGGCAGGTACAGGTGAGTGTGTTCTGTGCGATTCAATTTATGCAAAGTTCAAAGACAGGCAAAACTGAATCGAGAGGGCTTACCCTTGGGAGTGGGGATAGTGGCTAAAAGGGGACCTGAGGAGGGCCTTCTGGGGTGCTGGTCACATTCTAGTTCTTGTCCTGGGTGACACTTACACAGGTGTGCTCACTTTGGGAAAATTCATTAAGCTGTGTACTTGTGCTTTGCATGCCTCTGTATGTATGGTTCAGTAAAAAAAAAACAACATACATACATATATAAAAAAAGTAATAGGGCCTGTGACTGGGACATCTTACCTGGAAGTCCGAGCCAAGGTCTTTGGCCAGAAGAATCTCCTTGGAGGGTCCCTGGGAGCCCAAGGCTGGCAGCATCGAGAAGGGATCTGGCTGCTCCTTGTTGGGGCCCCCGAGGGCAGAGTCCGCCTTCCGCGTGAAGGCGTAGAGCTCCTGCTGCAGCAAGCTCAGCCTCACCAGGAGGGCGTGGATCAGCTTGGTGTCCCTGGGGCCCTCGCTGTTGTTGCCGGGGGCCTCATGCAGCCGAAAGTCGGCACACTCGTTGTCCAGATACGGGCGGAGGCCTGCCGTGAAGCCGTTGGCATCGGCCACCAAGACGTCGATGGCCTTGCTGACCAGGATGGCCTGCTCCCTCAGCCCCGGTAGCGCCTCGGCCTCCCGGGCCCTGCAGAGCCGGGCGGTGTGGGGTCCGTGGGCCTCGCCGAGGGCCGCGGGCACACACTGGGCCGAGTCCCCGGCCTCGGCGTCCGTCTCCAGCATTGGCCGCGTGCTCTGGCAGGAGGCGAGGTCACAGCGCTGGAGGTTGGAGAGAAGCACCCGGTTCTCGTACTGCAGCTTCTTGACCTTGCCGCTGAGCTCGCCGATCTGCAGCTTGGCGGCTGCCAGCTCCTCCTGCGAGGGCTCGCTGAGCACGGAGCAGCTGTCCTCCGACAGCGTCACGTCCAGCTCGTGCTCCGAGCGGTACTTGGCCAGCTCGCTCAGCAGCAGCTTGTTCTGGTCCTCCAGCTCGGCAGAGGAGCGCCGTAGCAGCTCAGCCTCCTCCTCCACGAACTGCAGGTGTCGCCGCAGCTCCGCCAAGCTCTCCCCGCACTCGCCGCCGCCGCCTCCCAGAGCGGAGAAAGCCAGGCGGGCCTCCGGGCCCCCGCAGCCGCCGCCGTGATCCTTCATGTCGTCCATCTCGGCCCGCAGGCCGCGGTTTTCCACCTCCAGCTCCACGATGCGGCGGCTCAGCAGGTTGGCTTCCTCCTCCACCAGCTTCAGATGAACCTTGAGCTCGGTCTCCCGCGAGTGGGGTGCGTCCGCCAGCTCCTCGGCCGACAGGGCGCCATCCAGGTCCCCGTAGAGCGAGCGGTACTTGAGCAGCTCCTCCTTCATGCTGTCATTCTCCTTGGCCAGCTTGGTGAGCTTCTTGCACATGAGGGCCGACTCCTCCTTTGCAAAGTGCAGCTGGCACTTCAGGTCGGCACTGTCCTCCTGCGGCCCGAGGGGGAACAGGGACAGGCACGACCCAGCAAGGTTAGTGCTGGAAGGCTCAGCCACAGCATTTGAGGGAGCACTAACTACGTGCTGGGGACACAGCCCTGACCCTCAAGGAGCTGTGGGTCCAGAGGGGAAGCAGAGAGGGGGACATATATATTGCAGCACAGATGGGGCACCGCATGTAGCCTGGGGAGTCCAGGAGGGCTTCCTGGAGTAGGCAACATTCTGCCAGGGTCAGTGTTGCTGCTACTACTACTACCATTACTACTGCAGTTTTCTCATCTGTAAAATGGGGCAATAACATTCCCTCCCTCACAGACCATGAAGAAAATTAAATGAGACAATATATAAAAAGTGCCTGACACCCTGACCATCCAGGACCAGTAGAAACTATATTCTATGCCTGACCTGTGCTACATATAGCACTTTCTCTAGTAGAGCATGTGAGAACCATGGGCTCAGGGTGTAGTTTGGGGAAGTAAAGTACACAGCGAAGCTAAGAAAGTGAACAAGGGGAGGATGGAGTAGAAACTGGGGCAGGGTGGGCACCTCTGGGGACTGCCCGAGCCACATGGAGTTAGGCCTGGGGCCTTCAGACTGAAAGCTACTGCTGGGGGCTGCACAGAGGCTGTGGAGGCTGACGGGAGGTACCTGCATGGAAGGTTTCTTGTCCGTCTTCCCAAGGGAGCGGGTTCCTCTTTTCTTCAAGGAATGCTGGAGCGAGATTAAAAAAAACTGAACTGAAAGCTCACAGAATGATGCACATCCAAAGAGCAGTCACAGTGCCTAGGGTTCCGCTGAGGGCCCCTGCCCTCCCTGGCCAGCGCAGCCCAGCCATGTCCAGCCTTGACCAGCATCAACTGCGGAGCCAGAGGAGTCTCAAGACCACCCAATGGGTTGCAAACGGGGAACAGGACAGAAGCACTTGAGACGATTCTGAACCCACCTGCCCAGGGTTCCTCCCCTCTCTCCCACCCCGAAATTGTGATCCAGTTGGGTTGAGCCCAAGACCCAGAAATCTGGGTTTCTGTTCTTGTTTGTCTTTCATTCATTCACCAAAGACTCCCTGAGCACCTATCACGTGCCAGGCATAGTTAGGCATGAAGAATACAGCAGGGACCACAACAGACAGTGTACTTGAGGGGGATGCTGGAGTGTTATGCCTTTAGGACTGGGGCACACATTCCCCTGGCTAAGACCTCAAAGTTGAGTCCCTCCCCCAGTGATGGCCATTGGCTGAGGGCAACCACCTCAACCAAGGTCATGTGCCCTCCCTGGGTGGGGGTGCTGGGGGGGGGGCGGGGAACCCACATCCAGTGACTGGTCCATGCCCCCTTCCCACTTCAGCTCCAGAGCTCCCCATGGGATCAGCTGAGGCCATTGGTGTGAATGCTCTGCAGCTCAGCTTCTCCCTCTGCCTCGATCCCTGATGGTGTTATTCCAAGAGGACGTTTCCAGAAGCCTCTTGTATGCAAATCTCCATCTCAGGGGGAATCCTGAGCTCACGGAACTGACATTCTAGTGAGGACTTTAATTCAGCATGGATACTAATAAACAAAATGAATATGGTAAAACAGATCATAACTATACAAGACGCTTAGAAATGATGAGGAACTGATCATTTTTTACAATTTAAATGGTAGGTTTTCACGCAGATTAAAGCAAAATAAGCCTATAATAATCATCATGATTCAAAACTACAGAAGCAATAGGGGAAGAAATCGATACATTTGATTAGATAAGCAAATTCTACATGGGAAAAAAAATACCCGAAGAAAAGTAAAAATAGAAATAATTAACTGGGAAAAAATATTTGCAATGTATTACACTGACAAAGGGTTAATATCTTAAATATGTAAAGTGATTCACAAAATAGAGGAAAAAATCCAACAAACCTATAGAAAAACGGGCTAGAGATATGAAAACCGGTTCACATGCAAAAAAAGATAGATGGCTCCAACCATAGGAAGATGCTCAACCCTAATCATGGTAGAGAAATGTGAATTAAAACTATACTGAGATACCATTTCTCACCTATCAGATTGGCAAAAATCCAAACACCTGACAGCACATTCTATTGATGAAACTATGGAGACACAGGATCACTCATATTTCACTGGCAAGAATGCAAAATGGCACAAGCCCAATGGAGGGGAATTTGAAGAATTGTTATAAAAATCATTTCTGAACTTTCTCAACGTTTAAAAAAGTCACTCAGTTAGATGCATGAGTCCACTGAACATTTCTTCCCAAGAGAGGGGTGATTCATGTTCGTGGCATATAAAATCACCCTTGGGTTACATTTGACTTTTCAAGTCAGGCAGGTAATTTTCAAGCATGCTCCCAGGTAGTCCAAATACATGGGCTCCTGGTCCCCCACGTCTCACACCCAGTCACTGAAGGTGAGAACCACTGATCTAATCCAAGCCCCCAGTTTACTGAAGGCTAGAGAGAGGTCCCACAGCAAAACCAGAGCTGACCTGGAACCAGTTCTTTTTTTTTTTAATTTAAGTCTTTATTGAATTTGTTACGACATTGCTTCTGTTTTATGTTTTGGATTTTTGGCCATGAGGCATGTGGGATCTTAGCTCCCGGACCAGGGATCGAACCGGCACCTCCTGCATCGGAAGGTGAAGTCTTAACCACTGGACCGCCAGGGAAGTCCCTGGGACCAGTTCTTGACAGAGCTCTTGTTCTAGCTCCAAAGACCTGGAAGGAGAAAATGTGCCTTCTTGGACAAGGGACAGAGTGGAGCCAGCACAGTGGTTCTCAACCTGGGTGCACATCAGAATTACCTAGGGAAACTTAAAAAGAAAAAAAAAAGATGCCCAAGGTCCCAACCCCAGAGAGTCTCACATCATTGGTCTGGGTAGGTCCCAGGCATCAGTATTTTTAAATAGCTTCCAAGGTGATTCTAATGTGCAGCTAAGCTTGGAACCACAGAGCCAGGGAGATGAACCCCAGACAGGCTCTTAAGTTCATCTTAGAGCCGAATCAATTCCTAAAGAGACCTTTTGAAATGCAAATGAGGCAAGAATGCAGAGGCTGATATTTCAGACGCTGGGTGCCAAGAGCAGGGAGCCAGTATTTGAGAAGGACTGATGGGGGATCTTTCCAGGCAAGGAGGAAAGAGTAGGGAAGGCGGGGGTGAGGGCCACAAAACAAGTCCTTCCCCAAAGACCCCCTCCTACAAAAGGGGCCTGGGAAGGGGATGCTCAGAGACCCCTCCTGGAGTGGTGAGGTGGGGGCCCGGGAGTCAGGTGGTCAGGCTTGCAGATCTGGGCCCGCCCATCAGAAGCTGATGGGAGGGGCTGTGAACTCAGCTGAGACCCCGTCAACACTGAGTTTATGATCCTGGGTGAACCCCTTCCTCTCTCTGAAACTCCATTTCATCATCTATCAATACAAAACTGAGCCACGGATTAGGTGACCACTGTAGACTTTCTGGAGGAGGGAAGTGGGGTGACAGTAAGGGGAACCAGGGGTCTCCAGGGGCACTGAGAGGTCCCAGCCATCACATAAAAAGGAGTGAGATAACACAAAGCCTAAAGCCATGAAAAAGGACAGAGGGAGAGTGAGGTTCACTGACATGGTAAAATCTCTGAGACAGCTTGGTAAGCGAGAGAAGGAAACTGCAAAACAAAACCTGCAACCCTAATGTCCACCAACTGATGAATGGATGAACAAAACGTGGCATAGCCACACAAGGCAATATTAGCCATGGAAAAGAATGAAGCCTCGCTCGATGCTACAACATGCTTGAAAACATCATGCTGAGTGAAAGCAGCCTGTCACAAAAAGCCACATAGCGTTATGAATCCATTTACATGAAGCGTTGAGAAGAGGCAAATCCACAAAGGCAGAAAGTAGATTAGTGGCTGCCAGGGAGGAAGAGGAAGAGGGAATGGGGAGTGACTTGGGGTTTCTTTCTAGGGCGATGGAAATGTCCTGGAATTAGAGAGTGGTGACGGCTGTACAACTCTGAATATTCTAAAAACCACTGAACTGTATCCTTTAAAAAGCAAACTATATGGTATGTGAATTATATCTCAATAAAGCTGTTATTTAAAAAAAAGCTAGAACATGTTACCATTTTTATAAAAATAAGACGTGTGTGTGTGTGTGTGTGTGTGTGTGTGTGTGTGTATACGTGTGCACAAGTGCATGGTGGGGGAATATGGTCTAAAGAATATGCACCAGGCTGATAACGATGAGAGTACAGGGAACTTGCACTTTGCACTTTTCTTCCCCATTTTTTCAGGAGGGAAGACATAGTCCTCCAGTGTTTCTCTTTAAAGTTTTTAAAAATTATACAATATTTAAAAAAATAAATTAATATTTAAAGACACATTCTCACTGTGAATCTGTACTGTTCTGACGAAGCAGAAGCCCCCCTGTTTACACCCCCATCCCTTCTCCTCCTGAGGGTGACCACAGCTGAGGGTCAGATGGAGCTCCTTCTAGATCTCTGGCTCTGTGTTTAAAATACTGAAATAGATGGTGTTCTTTTAGACTTTCCTTCCTATGTTTACTCGACTCTGTGATCTTTGACTTATAATAAGCACCTTAAGCAGAAGAAAACCCCCAAACATCCAGCCTTTAAAAAGACAGTCTGTGTTCATGCTATATTATTCTGTATGTTACAGAAGCTGTGCATGTAACATAATCCCATCTTTATGAAAAAAAATACATAGAGGAATATACATCATATAAGCACAGAGAAAGGCCTGAAAAGACACAAACCAAACCAAATCACAGGTTAGGCTGAGTCAGGCGTCGAATTGAGGGAAGTGGTTAGGGGAGCCTTTCTTCTTTTATTTTATGTATCATTATTATTTCTTACATTTTGGAGAACACACTCACATACTTCAAACTTCAAAAAACCCAAAAAGGGGGCTTCCCTGGTGGCGCAGTGGTTGAGGGTCCGCCTGCCAATGCAGGGGACGTGGGTTCGTGCCCCGGTCTGGGAAGATCCCACATGCCGCGGAGCGGCTGGGCCCGTGAGCCATGGCCGCTGAGCCTGCGCGTCCGGAGCCTGTGCTCCGCAACGGGAGAGGCCACGGCAGTGAGAGGCCTGCGTACCGCCAAAAAAAAAACCCAAAAAACCCAAAAAGGAATACAGTGAACCCTGTGACCAGCTCTCTTGCCTGAGGCAACCAATGCAACCAGAGTCTGATGTGTCCACCCTTAGAGGTATGCTAGGCATGCATTTATATGTTTTCGTAATGAAATTTTTGCTTCACTGAGCTTATATTACTTTTTTAGTAAAGAAAAATGCATATATACGTTTCAATATGTGTGTGCGCATACACACAAAAAACGTATTGGAAGTAAAACATATTGGGACGTAATCCCACCCAAACAGTAATTTGGTAATTACTCGGAGGAATTTCCTCTGAATATTGGATTACAGGTGAAACTTTTTCTCCTTATGGCTTACTTGTATTTCCTAGTCTTTCTCTACTATGCATATATTACCTGTTGGGTGGGAGGGGAAAGTTATAGTAAAATGTTTTTAAAAGGTACTGCCCCAAGAAATGTCATGAACACCATTCCAACACATTTTCAGAGGGTGACTTCTGAGTGCCCACCAGAAAGGGAGGGCAGTGGGCAGAGAAGAGGGGCTGAAGCAGCAAACCTTTTCAGGACCAAAGTGGTTCCAGCCTTTTCTGGATGGAACTGCCCCTGTCCCTGCCCCCCACCTCATCTAAGCCATTTGGGCTCCCACACTGCTCTGCGGCTCTGGAGGGAAAACAAGGCAGGCTCACAGAGCACAAAGACCTTCCTCCTCTCTGCAGGGCAGCAGCTGGCCAGGCGGCCTGGGGGACTGCGTTGCCCCTCCAGGGAGCCAAGGCCCGTCAGAGCCCCTCTGTCAAGCCCCCAGGGGCAGATGTTCTGGCCCTGGGCCTCAGGTGGGCGGGCTGGGGCAGGGCAGGACAGCACCCGGGCACCAACAAGAATGCCAGTCACAAGTGCCAGACCCCGAGGGCACAGTCCTTGGCCTGGCACGCAGCAGGGGCTTCCCCACCCACCAGCAACTCACAAGGCCGCTTTTGAGCAGCCAGGGTGGTGCCTCTAAGCATCCTTGGTCTAACGGCTCCTAGTAGGAGCAGAAGCTCTGCCCTCCTTGCCCTTCTCCAGGAGATTAGAAGAGGGTACCTCCGCCCCTCCAGCCCACATGGAGAGGCTGCCTGAGCACGGCTCTGGAGAGGCCCCCTGTCTTCTAACACCTTCCATGCTTCCATGCTGCCAGGAAACATAGACCAACCTTCAAGGAATAAAATGAGCCTTCTGCCAAAACAGTTGGGTAGATTTTCATCCAATTTAGAGGGGATGTTTGAAAAGGTCTCACTGAAAACACAGACTGTGCTGTGTGTACCAAATTTACTCCAGGGGGGAGCCTGGGGTAAGGGTGCATCTCAAAGACTAAGGAATTCTTCCTCCAAAGTAGCTGAAGCAGCTAGAGAGGAGGTGTGGCTCCGGGCTGAGGGAGACCATTTGAGTGGAGGAAAACAGAGTGGTTTGACATGGACCCCAAATCAAAGTACAGGGGCAGACGCTGCCAAGTGCAGGCGTTGATCTGCTACCTAACTGCTCCTTCCATGGGCAACTGGCAGTTTGATATGGAAAGCTCCTTGCTAGAGGCAGCAGAAGGATATTTATTGAACTAAGGGAAATGCTTCTCCAGGCCCACAGGTGATGACACTGATAACCAGTATTTACCGAGCTCTTATTCTCCACTAAGCATTTTACCTGCTTGTCTAGATTAATTCTCATAAACACCTCTGAGATGTAGGGATCCACGTTCCCATTTTTTTTTTTTTTTTTGTGGTAGGCGGGCCTCCCACTGCTGTGGGCTCTCCCGTTGTGGAGGGCTCAGCGGCCATGGCTCACGGGCCTAGCCGCTCCACGGCATGTGGGATCTTCCCAGACCGGGGCACGAACCCGTGTCCCCTGCATCGGCAGGCGGACTCTCAACCACTGCGCCACCAGGGAAGCCCCCCATTTTTAAAATATTTATCATTTATTTATTATGGCTGTGCTGGGTCTTAGTTGCGGCACGTGGGATCTTTAGTTGCAGCATGCGGACTCTGAGTTGCAGTATGCATGCGGGATCCAGTTCCCCGACCAGGGATCGAACCTGGGTCCCTTGCATTGGGAGCGTGGAGTCTTACCCACAGACCACCAGAGAAGTCCCCATATTCCCATTTTATAAATGAACAAACTGAGCACTGGAGCAGTTACATGATTTGCCCAACGCTACAGTTATTTGCAAGTAAGTGGCAAAGGCAGGATTCAAACTCAGGCCCGTGTAACTCCAAGTTCGAGTTTGCCCTGCAGCACACAGGCCACGGCTAGGCTGCATCAGATGACGACGCCAGCAGAACCGAGATTTGAACCCAGGTGAACTGATACTATGGTTGAGTGTCCTTCCTACCCCATGAGAGTGAGAATCAGGCCAAGAAGCCTGGGCCAGAGAATGAAGTACTCGTTGGAGTGAGTGGCCTCTTCAGAGGTTCCGAAACACAGCTGGGTTCTAGGAAGGCCCCTGGATGGGGCGAGGAGGGCACGGGCATTGCCGTAAGAGTTAGTGTGGCTTTGGGAGATGGAGAGTCCTGGGTTAGGATTCCATCCTTGTCTTTCCCCTGTCCCATCTATATATAGCAAGTCCACGCTTTCACTGCTGAGGGCCTGGGTTCAATCCCTGGTCCCGCAAGCTGTGTGGCGCAGCCAAAAAAATAAATAAACAAAATAAAATAAAATCGGGACAAAATCACGATGTACCTTGGGAGGCTGCTGGCTACACAACGTGAAGACACACATAAAATGCTTAGTGTAGTGCCTGGTACAGAGCAAGCACTCAGACACAGCAGCTATGTTATAATAAATCCCATCAACACTGATATTGGCTTTCTGCCTAAAATAGAAAGACGGGGAATGATACTGGATTGGGGGTGGCAGTGGCTCGTGTTACGATTTTTGAGCTGCAGCCCAGCTGGCAACGGTGCCATTGCAGAACACAGCTGGGGCAGGCCACCCTCCCTTCTCTCTAGCGAAGAGCCATCTCCATAGCAACCACATCAGCTCAGGCCAGGGGCTCCTGTTCCCAGCCGGGTGACAGCATCGCCACAGCAACCTGTCAGGATGGCAAAGGCAGATCTCGATGATGGGACTGGAACAGCTCTGGCAGAAGAATTGCTAAGGGACCCTCGTCTCCATAGAAACCATATCAGGAAGGAGAAGGAGGAGAGAGGGCAATCAGCAAATAAACACAGGGCCACGCCTCCTTCCGCAGATCCTAAGACACCGAGGGGCACATCAGGGAGGGCTAGGCCAGCCTCACTGACATCACCTTCAAGAGGAAGTGAACCAGTGTTTCCTGAGCACCAACTGTGTGCCAGGCACCACAAAGGGCTCTTTACATGCTTGACTTTATTTAAAATTTCACTAATAATAACCACGGCTCCCCCCAAAAAAACCCCTAAATACAGCAATCATAGAATAAAAAGCAAAAGCCATTACCTACCGTACTCCTACCATTTCTAATGCCTCAGTTCAGTGGGTTTCCCTCCAGACTTTCCTCCAGGCTATGCATTTGCACATACAGACACATGCTTCAAAATCAGTTCGTTCTGTATGGCTTTCCAAAATAATTAGTGGGATTGCACAATATGTATGGTTCTATAGCTTTCTCTTCCCGCTTAACAATGTACCTTAGAGATCTTTCCACATCAGTGCATATGTATCTGCCTTTTTTCTTAAATCGTGGGAAAGTACACCTAATATAAAATTTACTATTTTAACCATTTTTTTCTTTTTTATGGCAGTAAAATATACATAACATAAGATCTGCTATTTTTAGCCATTTTCAAGGGTACAATCCAGTGGCATCATCACCATTCACCTCCAGAACTTTGTCATCATCCCAAACTGAAATGCTGTACCTATTAAACAATATCTCCCTATACCCTCCTCCCTCCAGGCTCTGGTAACCTCTAACCTACTTTCTGTCTCTATGAATTTGACTACTCTCAGTATCTCATCTGAGTGGAATCCTACAATACTTGTCCTGTTGTGTCTGGCTTATTTTACTGAGCACAGCGTCCTTGAGGTTCACCCACGTTGTAGCCTGTTTCAGAATCACGTTCCTTCTTAAGATTATACATACATTGGAGGCATATACTACATTTTTGTTTGTTCATTGATGGACATTTGGGTTGCTTACACCTTCTGGCTACCGTGAATAATGCTGCTATGAACATGAGGGTACAAATATCTGTTCGCGTCCCTGCTTTCACTTTTGGTATATATACCCAGAAGCGGAATTGGCTCATTTGGAAATTCTGTTTAACTTTCTCAGGAACTGCTTTACTACCTTATTCTTTTCACAGTGCTCTTCACAGTGCTCTCTGGTTACCCAATCTTATGAATGATCATGAACAACCTCATAAACTGGGTACTGTTATTATCCTGATGTCACAGATGAAGAAACTGAAACTTAGGGGAGGTGGCTTCAGGGTCTCAGCCCCATCTCAGCCAAGGAAAGGCTGGGTGAACTCAGGCAGGCTCTCCCTCTCTGGACCTCTGTTCCCTCTCCTTTACAATGGGAACAGGCTGACATCTGAGGCACCTTCTGAAACTGGCTCTCCTTTTCACTATCAAGGGTGGCAGCAATGAGATGTGTGAAGATGGTCCCCTGTTATTGGCCAGGCCATGGAGGGCAGGAGGCTGCCTGGGGGAGGGGGCCTCCCACGCAGCCCTGGGCAGCCCTGAGTAGCAAACACCTCCCATCTCCACACCGAGAAGCCTTTGGCTCGTCACACCAACACACCCAGTGGGGAGGGCAGCAGAAGGATTGTTACGGCCTCAGGGCTGTGGTGTCTGTCCTGGAATGCTGGCACGCCTGCCCTTGGGAAGGTGAGAACTGTGCCCCAGAACAACGTTCGATCCTAGCATGCCTCATGAGCAGCCAGACAGCTGAGGCCCAGCTGTGCCTCTGGGGGCAGAAGGCACCGGGGCCGCCTGGGACACAGACCCCTGGATTCTGGAGGATTCCAGCCCTTAGGCATCACCTGGGCTGATGGTTTCCAATCTGCACAGCCCACTGGGCCCTACATGACCTGGAGGACATCGCTCCCTCCCTCAGGGCTGTGTTTTCATCCATAAAACTGGTACAATCACAACCTCATCAGGCCTTTCTGAAAATCATGGAAAGTGTCTAGCATGGTGCTTAACATGCTGTACACCTAACACACAGCAGAAGAAAGAATGGGATGCCAGGTGGAAGGACTCTCATGACCAAAGACAGAGAAGCTGGTGCCTGGGGTCACACTCAAGAAGCATCTGGGGCTTCCCTGGTGGCGCAGTGGTTAAGAATCCGCCTGCCAGGGCTTCCCTGGTGGCGCAGCGGTTGAGAATCTGCCTGCTAATGCAGGGGACACGGGTTCGAGCCCTGGTCTGGGAGGATCCCACATGCCACGGAGCAACTAGGCCCGTGAGCCACAACTACTGAGCCTGCGCGTCTGGAGCCTGTGCTCCGCAACAAGAGAGGCCGCGATAGTGAGAGGCCCGCGCACCGCGATGAGGAGTGGCCCCCACTTGCCACAGCTAGAGGAAGCCCTCGCACAGAAACAAAGACCCAACACAGCAAAAAAAAAAAAAAAGAATCCGCCTGCCAATGCAGGGGACAAGGGTTCGAGCCCTGGTCCGGGAAGATCCCACATGCCGCGAGGCAACTAAGCCCGTGCGCCACAACTACTGAGCCTGCACTCTAGAGCCCGCGAGCCACAACTACTGAAGCCCGTGCACTCTAGAGCCCGTGCTCTTCAACAAGAGGAGCCACCGCAATGAAAACCCCACGCACTGCCATGAAGAGTAGCCGCCATTCGCTGCAACTAGAGAAAGCCCGAGTGCAGCAACGAAGACCCAACGTAGCCAAAATAAATAAATTAAATAAATTAAAAAAAAAAAAGCATCTGTGTCCTGGAAATGTGTTGAGACACCAGCCAGAGGCTGCCCAGACCTGGCAGTGACTTTATACCGAGTGGCAATGTCAGGCAGTCCCTAAAGCATGTCCACAAAATCTATACCACTTAGTCCTTCCAATGATTTGAAGTATTACTATCCCCTTTTATAGATGAGGAAACTGAGGCACAGAGGGCTGGGTCCCCTGCTCAGCACTGTTGCATGTTTTCTCAGGCAATCCTCTCCCAGCTGTGGTCCTTTGATGGCTGACTGTCTCCTTCGTTAGCCTGTGGGCTCCTCGAGGACAGGAACCAGGTGTCTCTCACGCACCCCTGTGTCCTTAGTATCCAGCACACAGTGAACACAGTAGGTGCTCAGGGAGCGCGTGCTGGAGCAGTGAATGAATAGACAGCTCTGCCAGGGAGGCATAACTGTGCAGAGACAGAGGTTCAGAGACACTGGCTGGATGGGGCTGGCACATGCCTGCCCGGCCCAGGCCTGGCCCTGCCGGGGTGGACGGGGGCCTCACCTCTCTCGGCCGCTCCAGCTCTGTCTGCAGCACCTGCTTGGCCAGCTCGGTCTCAATGAGCCGCTGCCGAAGCTCCTCATTCTCCTCCTCCAGCCTCGCCCGTTTCTTCTCCACCGCCTCGAGCTCTTTATGCAGCCGCACGGAGATGTCCTTAGAGACCTGAGCAAAGGTGGGTGATGAGCAGGGCATGAGCAGGCCATCCTACCTCTACCACAGAGCAACCCCAGGGTAGGCAGGCGCTCTCATCACCCCCACTTAGAGAAGAGGAAACTGAGGCACAGAGAGGTCAAGTAACTCACCAAGGGTTGCACAGCCAGGAAGTGGTAGAACCAAAACCCAAACCCAGGCACCCTGTGTTTCCTATGTCCACATCATAGTTCAGCTCCCAGAAAGCTATAGAGGCAGTGCCTGTTCTTAGCAATGCCCTTACTTTTATCTGGGCCTTTTGATGCTTCCAGAAGCCTCTCATGTCCACCCTCTTGCCCAGTTCTCACCAGAGCTTAAGACAGGACCAGAAGATCATTTTATTTATTTTTTTAAATTTAATTTTATTTATTTATTTTTATACAGGAGGTTCTTATTGGTTATCTACTTTATACAAATTAGTGTATATATGTCAGTCCCTATCTCCCAATTCATCCCACCACCACTACCCCCCAAGAAGATCATTTTAAAGAGAGGGGAAACCCAGAGCAAGATGGGCATCCCCAGAGACACCTGAACCCCATCTCTGCCAGTGACCAGCATACATTCCTGGGCAAATTACTTCCCTACTCTGGGTCTTTAACTACAAAATGGGTGCAATAATAACAGCACCAACCTCATGGGCCGACAGGAGGACTGAATCAGCTATTGCACAAAGGCTTGGCTGAGTGCCTGCACAGTGAGCATTGGGTAAGTGGTGGCTGCTGCTGGGAGGCGCTGAGCCCAGAGGGGGCATGACTTGCTGGGGGTCACAATGTGACACAGACCATGAGGCCTATTTCCAGTTGTCTGGGATACAGAACATGCCCCCAGTGACAAAGGCTGGGCAGATGTCCAAGTCATCCCTACAGAAGGAGCTAACGGAGCTGCAAACTCCAATCCCGGTTCCAGGACTCTGCTGCAAGAGCACCCCGTTTCCTTGAGGACCCTTCTGTCCTGTCCCCTGCCGGCTGGGGTGAAAGGTAGGAAAGGGGGTCTCTTCTCTGGGGATGAGGAAGGCCCTTCTGAGCTGGTAAATCACAACTAGCCTCCATCCCCAAGTGGACTGAGTGCTAGCATTTGTTGAATACCTGCTATGTGCCAGATTCATTCCTCTTCACCCCAACCCTGCCCCCATTTTACTGGCAAGAAAACTGAGGCTCAGAGGGCAAATGACTTGCTCAGAGTCAAACAGAGCTAGTGTGGGCCAAGCTGGAGGGGGCTTTGGCTGAAGGGCCAGCGTGGCCCAGGCTCCACAAGGGGTGTGAGGGCTTTGCCAGCAAGAGGTATGTGTGGGGCAGACAGCCCAGTGCCTCGTGCCTGCCAGTCTCGGAAATGGCCATGGCACCTCCTCCCTGCCGGAAGGGAAGAGGGCCCTCCCTGGCTCTGCCTTCTGCGGGCCCAGGCCCAACTCGGCACGGACCCCTTGGCAGTGTGCAAGGCAGGCCAGGAAGAACAACGGCCAGAAAGGAAATCGAGCCCTGCCTCCCTCTCCTCCCTCCGTTGCCCACTGCCTCTCTCAGCCCCCTGAAGATCTCCTAGGACAGCTGGAAGCTGGCCCACGAGGCTCCTCCCACAGTCTCTCTAGGCCACCAAACCCTCCTCATCCACAAAGTGGGGGGAGCAATCCCTCACTAGCAGAACGAGGACTTCGCAGGTGGGAAAACTAGATTCAAGCCTGATTCCAGCCCTCACTGGGTGTGTGACCCAGGACAGGTTATTTAACCATTTGAAGTCTTGGTTTCGTCATCAGTAAAAGGGTGTTGATATAGCCTAGTCACGAGGCCTGCTGTGAGGAATAAAAGACATAGCGCTTGGAATCCCACTACTGGGCATATACCCAGAGAAAACCATAAGTCAAAAAGACACATGCAGGGCTTCCCTGGTGGCGCAGTGCTTGAGAGTCCGTCTGCCGATGCAGGAGACGCGGGTTCGTGCCCCGTTTCGGGAGGATCCCACGTGCCGCGGAGCGGCTGGGCCCGTGAGCCATGGCCACTGAGCCTGCGCGTCCGGAGCCTGTGCTCCGCAAATGGGAGAGGCCACAACAGTGAGAGGCCCGCATAACGCAAGAAAAAAGAAAAAAAAAAAAAAAGACACATGCACCCCAATGTTCACTGCAGCACTACTTACAAGAGCCAGGTCATGGAAGCAACCTAAACGCCCATCGACAGACGAATGGATAAAGAAGATGTGGTACATATATACAATGGAATATTACTCAGCCATAAAAAGGAATGAAATTGGGTCATTTGTAGAGATGTGGATGGATCTAGAGACTGTCATATAGAGCGAAGTAAGTCAGAAAGAGAAAAACAAATATCGTATATTAACGCGTATATGTGGAACCTAGAAAAATGGCACAGATGAACCGGTTTGCAGGGCAGCAATAGAGACACAGATGTAGAGAACAAACGTATGGACACCAAGGGAGGAAAGCGGTGGGGGGGGAGGTGGGGGTGGGATGAACTGGGAGATTGGGATGGACATGTATACACTGATGTGTATAAAATAGATAACTAATAAGAACCTGCTGTAAAAAAAATTAATTAAATAAAATTCAAAAATTCAAAAAAAAAAAGACATAGTGCTTGGGCTGGTGGCTGGAACACAGCAGGTGCTCCAAAGTATGGTTTTTAATGCATTGTCAAGATTACTTCCTCACCTCTGTGCACTGATTTTAAGGCTGTGGCCCAACAGCCCGCAACCTCGCTCTTGAGTTTAGCGTCCGGGTGTTCAGCCCCAGGTCCCAAGTTTTAGGCTATTAGGTCACCCAGTGAGTCCCTGTCCTGACCAATACTCCATTCATTCATTCATTTATTCATTCATTCACCTGCTTTAGCCCCTGGGGGCAGGAGTGGTAGAGCACAAAGGTCCAGGCCCCAGGCCATGCTGGGGCTCCTTCATATCTCTGTGTCCCGGTAGCAGCGCAGGGTCTGGCACACACTAAGTGCCTAATAAATGCTTGTTGGATGAACAAACAAATCCAAGACCGCAGCAAGCAAAAAGGGAGGGAAATGAAGGAGGGAATGACTGAAACATGGGGAGCTACACATGCCCTAGCTTGGCTGGGGATGCTCCCCCCAACTGCCCACACCCCCAAATGTCCAGAGAGGGCTGTGTCCCTGACTGGGATGAGGGATCAGCTGCTGGGAGGAGCGGGGGCTCCTCTCCTAACTATGCTCCCACCTGGGCCAGCTCCTCTCCACCTGGGGTTCACTCCATCCCCACCATGGCCTTGACCTCGGCAGGTGACCCACTCCCCACCAAGAAGTCATGATCCATGTGGATTCCTGGATCCTCTTGGGTTCATGAGTGACTCTATGGATTTCATCCCTTCCGTGAATCCCCAGTTGCCTTCTGCCCCATTCTCCATGGAACCCCCTTCTCCAACTGCTTTCTACCCCCAGGGGTGCTCTGTTAAGAAGGCCTAGCCCCAGGCAGCTTACAGAATTCCAGTGTGGACAAAAGAGCCCTTAATCTCAGATCCCCACAGAGCCCTGTGCCCCTGATGGAGGCCCACAGGAGCAAAGAGCATGCCTGCCTGGAGGGCAGGAGCCTGGTTGCCTGCGCCTCTCCCTTTCTCTCTCTGAGCCTCAGTGGTCCTGGGCCCCCCGGCTCTCCCAGGTAATCAGGCAGAATCAGCTGTCGCTCCCCGAGCACCCACCACATGCCTTTCATCCCCTGGGAACGTGCCTTGAATATCATCCCCAGTCTGAGGCTCAGAAAGAAAAGGTCATTTGCCCAAGGCCACACAGCTAGGAAGCTACAGAACCAAGATCTGAAAGCAGGTGGGTCAACTCTGGAGTCTTGCTCTCCATCTGAGCTGCCGTTGGCCTGAAGCTTGAAGACACATTATATTAATATCAATAATAAGAGTATTAAAAATAAGCGCAAAAGTGGGCTCACTGTGTCAGGGGCTCACGGGGCCCCACCTGCCTGTCTCATTTGATCCTCTCATGATCCTTCCAACTATCCCCAAGGTTGGGGGGCTGAGATACTACAGGAGGTGAAGCAGCTGCAGCTTCTGGAAACCAGGGCAAATCCCCAAAGCACAAACAAATGCTCTCAGCCATGAGGTCACTGTTACAGCACTGGGGTCTGGCTCCTGCCAAATGCAACCAGCAGCCTCCAGGCCACAGCCACCTCGCTCATGGGCCCCTCGGCTCCTGGGCCTAAGGCTTTAAGGGGTCTCTGTCACTCTGAATCCCCAGGGTGTGGGATAGGAGCCGTCACTAAGGAGCACCCCCTGTCCAGGCAGCATCTGGGTTCTGTGTGGCAAAATCCTCCCAGGAACCCCGGGAGGGTGGAAATGTCACCCCCATTGTACAGATGAGGAAACTGAGGATCAAAGAGAGAAAGTAACCCACTCAGGTCACCCAGGAATTAAACCCAAAGCCAGAACTTTTTCTCCGGCAACATCTATTTCTAAGAATTGTTTTACCGGTGTGTCCTCGGGCCTCCCACAAGAGTCCCTTCAGGTGGGAATTTTCATCCCTGATTCCCGGGACCTGACACCCTCCTACAGGATCCCAAGCCCTGAGGGTGGGGCCTGGGAATCTCCATGGTAAACAAACCTCCAGGCTATGCTTATCTACCCAGGGAGGTAAAGATTCTGGCCCCCTTCTCCACCACGGTCCAGCCATTTGTCCCACTAGTGCCTTTTAAGTTCTTCTCCTGAACAGTTAACAGGCCAAGCAACATCTGCTCATTTGCTGAGGGAGCATCCCAAGCCAGACTCCGTGCTCAGCACGCTCTTTACTTGAGCTATTTCATTTTATCCTCACAAAAATCTCTACAGGTAGAGACTTGTTGCATCTCCATTTTCCACATGGGGAAACTGAGGCTCAGGGCTGTCAAGGAGCTTTCCCAAAGCCACACAGCAAGCAAGTGGTAGAGCAGGTCTCTGCCCCGCCGACCCCTGCCCTCCTCATGCTGAACAATG
>NW_006772681.1:2082834-2091254 GCF_000442215.2 Lipotes vexillifer | reverse complement strand
CATTGTCCCTGCTGAGCTTCTGTGGGTCCTGCCAGCTGTGAGAACCAGCAGACAGCGAGAGAGCCTGGGGGTGGGGGTGAGGGAGAGGGAGGGCCAAGGCCTGAGGTTTCTTTCATGGTACCCTCACCAGTAATCTACCTGCTTGCTTAAACCACTGGGGCTGCTAAAGCCCTGAAGATTCAGCTGCTCTAAGCCCTCCTTTTAACAGAAGGGGAAACTGAGACTCCAAGAGGCAGCCTCATGCCTGTCTACTCTTGCTGGCACAGCAAGTCGGAGGGCCCCCGGGGATACCCTCCCAGGCAGCATCCAGTTCCCTCCACACTTGGGTCTCTCAAGCCCTCCCAGGCGATGCCAGGGAAGTCAGCATTCTGAAAGCCTCCAAAAAATGCCCCAGAACATCCCCAGCACCTGGGACACAGAGAGGCGGCCAAAGCTGTCCAGCCCAGGCCAGTGTGGATGAGCTCAGCGCTCCAGCTGCAGGCGCAGGGAGAGGAGGGAGGGAAGGGGCCAAGCCAGTTGCTGATTGGCTAGTTCAAATCCCAACAGAAGGGGCCGCTCCCTTCCGCCCAGACTCCAGAGGGCCTCCCCCACTCCCCACTCTACACACACACACCAGCTGCTCTCAGCTCCTCCCACAGAGGCAAGCCAGCTAGCTAGTCTGCTCCCAGCTCCAGCCTTCCTCCACCCCTTCCTCACCTAAGGCTGACTTTTCGGTGTCTTTGCCCCAAAGCCCCAACTACCTGGACTCAAACTCAGATTCCTCTAAGCTTCCAGGGCTCTCCCTCACCCCACACCCTCTCGATCTGGTACCTGGAACTTGAATATTTGTATAACAATTTATCCCAAGAGCTGCCTTCTTAGGTACAGGTACACTTTGGCCATGGAGATATAACCTTTCTGAGCTGTTTCCTCACTTGTACAGCAGACCTACAATCCCAACGTGCCCACAGCACATGCAAGACAATGGGAGACGCAAAGGCCGGTGTGGATCTGGTGCTCACTCCTCACCTCCCCTTACAGGGGCCCTCTTCCTTCAACTCTCCTTCCACCTCAGGCCTCACCTCAGAGGTCACCCCTGCAGGAAGACTCCACAGTCCCCCAGGCTGTGCCAGATGCCCCTACCCCCAGCTCCTACATCCCCGGATAACACTGGGCTGAGTTCTGAGAGCAGGGTGCTGGGCCAGGTCCCCTGGAGTTCTCAGCCCCCAGACCAGGGCTCATACAGACAGGCAGGGCAGACTTCTCTTCTGGAAGCCCCATCTGCCAGCCTCCAGGCCATCCCCTTCCTGCTCTCTGAGGCCAAGATCAACAAGGTCAGGCAGCAAGCATGGGAGGCTGATAAGTCTGCGCTCTGCCAGCTATGACCTTGGACTGGTACTTCCTTTCTCTGAGACTCACTTTCCTTATCCGGAAAATGAGAAGAAGAATAATAATTATTAGCTAACCTCTTCCAGGGCCTACAGTGACCCCCTACCTACCTGATCTCATTTGATCCTCACAGAACCCTGTGAGGCAGGGGCTGCCGTTACACGTGTTTTACAGATGAGGAAACTGAAATAGGTGACTTGTTCAAAATCATAAAATTAGGGCATATTGGAGCCAAGATTTAAACCAGCCTTATTCAACTCCAGACCTTCACTACTCTCCATCAGCACAAGAAAGAAGCCTCCATGGAACTGTGCACGGATAACTTGGAGCCCAGCACCAGGTGTGTGGCTCGTACTCACACAGCAGCTGCTGTTAGTAGGTATCACCTTATGATACCACTTTGGGACAACCGTGGTAGATGGCCTATCAGTTCCTAGGGATCCCCATTTTACAGATGAGGATGCTGAGGCCCAAAGAGATGATGGAACTTGCCCAAGGACACATGAGGAGGGAGCTGACCTGGGCACTCAGGCTCATGGTCCGACCCCCCAGCAAGGGCACCTGTGAGGGTTGGGAGGGCCCTGGGCTTACCTTGACGTCCTGCTCCAGGCCACGGATGAGCTCACCGTCCACCTGGCCAGTCTGGGCAGCGCGGAGGCTGCGGCGCTCGGCCTTGCGCAGCCGGTACTGCAGGATGCGACAGGTCTTGCTGGCCTGGTCCAGCTGCTGCCGCAGCTCCTGCAGCTGGTACACATCCTCCTCCATATAGACGTCCCGCATCTCCAGCATCTCTGCCCGCAGCTCCTCAATCTCGTCCTGCAGAGGGAAGGAGAGGTCAGGTCGCTGGGCCCTATGGCTGTGGCCAGGGTGCTTGAGTGCAGGACACACTCGATGCTGTCGTAGGCACACCTCGGGGGGTCTGGGTGTGGCAGACTGTGTAATGGGCCCCCAAGATGCCCACGTCCTAATTCCCAGAATCTGTGAATATGTTACCTTACATGGCAAAGGGATTTTGCAAATGTGATTAAGTTAAGGATCTTGAGATTGGGAAATTTTGCTGGATTGTCTGGGTGGGCCCAGTCTAATTACAAGCATCCATATAAGAGGGAGGCAAGGGGCTCAGAGCGGGAGAAGGCGATGTGGCAGAGGTTGGGGTGATGTATGTTGAAGATGGAGAAAGGGCCATGAACCGGGGAATGCAGGCAGCCTCTAGAAGCAGGAAAGGGAATGGATTCTCCCCAGAGCCTTTACAGGGATGGAGCCCTGACAACACTCTGGCTTTCAGACTTCTGACCTCCAGAATTATAAGATAATAATCTGGGATTGTTTTTTTTTTTTTGCTGTATGCGGGCCTCTCACTGTTGTGGCCTCTCCCCTTGCGGAGCACAGGCTCCGGACGCGCAGGCTCAGCAGCTGTGGCTCATGGGCCCAGCCGCTCCGCGGCATGTGGGATCTTCCCAGACCGGGGCACGAACCGGTGTCCCCTGCATTGGCTGGCGGACTCTCAACCACTGCGCCACCAGGGAAGCCCTGGGATTGTTTTAAGTCAAATTCGCGGTAACTTATTATAGCAGGAATAGGGAATACACTGGGGAAGTAGAAGAGGCTCATTCAACAAGCATTTATGAGCACCAACTGTGTACCAGGCTCTGTGCAGGCACAGGGGGTGGGGAAGGAGAGTGGTGACCATGACAAACGTGGCCCTTTCTGTACTGTCTGCATGGAGCCCCAAGTCTCATTGGCAAGACACACAGTAAACTGAAAGATAAAAAAAACCCTCAGATACTGTTAAGAGCTGGGAAGACAAAAAAACAAAAAAACAGAACCGACACACCTGGGTAATATGAAAGAGTAATGGGGGAAGGTGCTATGTTAGAGGACAAGGTCGGGGAGGCCGCCTCTAAAGGGACATTTGAGCTGAGGCAAGAAGAAACAGCCATGCAGAGAGAGAGGCAGGGAGCAGTGTGTGCAAAGGCCCAGAGGCAGGAAAGAGCTCAGTGTGTCAAGATACAGCAAGGCAGCCAGGGTAGCTACAGGGGTCAGTTGAGGCTGGGGAAACTGACAGGGGTCAGCCATCCAGGGCCTTGAAGGGTTGAGTAAAGAATCTGAGTCTGGGTTTTAAGTGGAGGGGGTTGAGGGGGATGACCTCACTTCCTCAGGGCAGCTCCTGACCACCTCTGTCATCAACTCCCAGATGTCCTTCACTTCCCCTTTGTTATCATGGGTATATCAGCAATTCTCCATTTAAGAGTTTGTCTCCCAGAGAGACCGTGAGTGCCTGGGGGGCTTCCCCACATCTACCTCACTCCCCGCTGTATGCCCCATACCCAGCACAGGGCCCAGCATCCTGCAGGCTCCCAACAAATACTGAGTGCATGAAGGCATGTCTTGTTATGTAAACAATCACAAAAAGACATACCAAAGTGAAACAATCATTAGACACAAAGTGTAGTGGGATGAGTGGGGAGACCCAGGAGAAGAAATGGATGATTACTATGTCTAACAGCAGATGTGAAAGCTGAGTCACAAATGGAAATAATAATATCTGCCCTTAGTATGATTGAACGGATTAAATAAAATTGTACACTAAAAAGAGAAACCGATGGGCTTCCCTGGTGGCGCAGTGGTTGAGAGTCTGCAGGCCGATGCAGGGGACATGGGTTCGTACCCCGGTCCGGGAAGATCCCACATGCCGCGGAGCAGCTGGGCCTGTGAGCCACGGCCGCTGAGCCTGAGTGTCCAGAGCCTGTGCTCCGCAACGGGAGAGGCCACAACAGTGAGAGGCCCACGTACCGCAAAAAAAAAAAAAAAAAATAGAGAAACCAAGTCACAGGAGATGAATGACCTGCCAAAGGCATCCCAAAGGAGTCACAGAAAGCACCTAGAAATGGTGCTGATGGGAAAGCGGGGTGGGTCCAAGAAGCAAGCAAACAAACAAACAAACCACTGTGCAGGCTCTGGAGAGGGACCACATCTGGAGAGCTGGGTTCACCAGCCCTCTGAGCCTCCCTTTCCCCAAAGAAAATGGGTGGCTCCCTATGGAGGAATGGCCTGCGGTTCCCAGCGCCCCTGAGACTGGATGGGTTGATTTAATTCAGGGTTAGGAAGTGGCACCTTCAGGCTGGTTTCTAGTATGAAAGTTCATGGAGGTCTTTATATCCATCTGCACCCAGTTACTCCTGGGACTGTTTCTCAAATGGTTCTGAACACAGGAAAGGAAGACAGAGGGGATGACAGGGTATCTGCTTCTCTCAACCACAACAGATACTGTCCCATTCCCACCAGCAACTGAAGGGCTTGATTCCCACCTGGCACCACAGCCTCGGGGGGGGTTTCAGCAGCACCCCGCAAAGAGAATGATTCTGCCTACGTCAAGCTGCAGAGGAATGGTCCCCTCATCAGGAACCTCACCTCTACCCCAGTATATACACAGATGCAGCCTCCCCCCCATGCCAAGCAGACAGAACTAAAAGTGGAGGAGGAGGAAGTGGGACAGTTAATGATCACACCAGTTAAAGAAATGAGGAAGTGAGGGGTCCACACGCATTTCAGCTGGCAAGATTAAGGAAGCATGAAGGAAACAGCACTCAGGAAATGTGGGCCAGTTGGCTAAATCCAAGCTAAACCAGCCTGCAGATGGGCCTGTGTCCAAATCCTCACCATACTATTTACAGAACGTGTTGACAGGGAGGATTTGGGGGTCGGAGTGGACCCAAAGTGCAGGGTGAGCCAAAGGGAAGTGCAGGGGATGCACAGGCTAATGATGCTGGGCTACATTAAAAGATGTATGAGGGCTTCCCCGGTGGCGCAGTGGTTGAGAGTCTGCCTGCCGATGCAGGGGACACGGGTTTGTGACCCGGTCCGGGAAGATCCCACATACCGCGGAGCGGCTGGGCCGGTGAGCCATGGCCATTGAGCCTGCGCGTCCGGAGCCTGTGCTCCGCAACGGGAGAGGCCACAACAGTGAGAAGCCCGCGTACGGCAAAAAAAAAAAAGATGTATGACATTTAGATCATGAGAGGTGACATCCCACAACACAGGACCACACCCAGGGCACTGGAGTCATTTTTGGCGACCGCTTATTTTTCTAACTTTTAAATAACTGATTTTTTCAGGACTTCCCTGGTGGTCCCGTGGTTAAGAAGCCGCCTTCCAATGCAGGGGATGCGGGTTCGATCCCTGGTTGGGGAACTAAGATTACACATGCCGCGGGGCAATTAAGCCCGTGTGCCACAATTAGAGAGCCCGCGCACCGCAACTACTGAGGGCGCGCACTCTAGAACCCGAGTGTCACAACTAGAGAGAAGCCCATGTGCTGCAACGAAGAGCCCGCGTGCGCAACAAAAAAAAAGATTCCGCATGCCGCAACGAGGATCCTGCATGCCGTAACTAAGACCCGATGCAGCCAAATAAATAAATATTTTTTTAAAAAACTGATTTTTCTGTTTATAAAAGTAAATGATGGGACTTCCCTGGTGGCGCAGTGGTTAAGAATCCGCCTGCCAATGCAGGGGGCACAGGTTAGAGCCCTGGTCCGGGAAGATCCCACATGCCGCAGAGCAACTAAGCCCGCGTGCCACAGCTACTGAGCCTGCGCTCTAGAGCCCGTGCGCCACAACTACTGAGCCCACGTGCCACGACTACTGAAGCCCACGCACCTGGAGCCCATGTTCCGCAACAAGAGAAGCCACCGCAATGTGAAGCCCGTGCACCGCAACGAAGAGTAGCCCCTGCTCGCTGCAACTAGAGAAAGCCTGCATGCAGCAATGAAGACCCAACGCAGCCAAAAATAAATAAATAAATAAATTTTTAAAAATGTTAATCATAAAAAAAATTATTAAAAAAGTAAATGACGATCATAAAGACAGTTTTGAAAACAGAAAACATAAACCACTCATCATTCCTCCACCTGGTCTTGAATCACAGTGGTTCTCAAAGTGTGGTCCCTGGACCAGCAGCATTAGCAACACTGGTGGGGGACTTGCCAGAAATCCTCACGCCCTGACTGAGAACTTCTGAATCCGAAACCCTGGAAATGGGGGCCCCTGAGTGACTCTAATGCAGGGTGTTTCCTTCCAGTCTTTTTTTTTTTTTTTTAATTTATTTTTTGGCTGCATTGGGTCTTCTTTGCTGCGTGCAGGCTTTCTCTAGTTGCGGCGAGCGGGGGCTACTCTTCGTTGCCATGCACGGGCTTCACATTGCGGTGGCTTCTCTTGTTTCGGAGCACCGGCTCTAGGCGCACAGGCTTCAGTAGTTGTGGCTCACAGGCTCTAGAGCTCAGGCTCAGTAGTTGTGGCGCACGGGCTTAGTTGTTCCACGGCGTGTGGGATCTTCCCGGACCAGGGCTCGAACCCGCGTCCCCTGCATTGGCAGGCAGGTTCTTAACCATTGCGCCACCAGGGAAGTCCCTTCCTTCCAGTCTCTTTCCTTAAATGGGCAAGAGTCACGTGTCTCAGCACACAAGTCCTCAGCCCAGAGCCTGGCACAGAGCGGGGTCTCAATAAGCATCTATTGAAGAAGTGAATGAATGAATGAATGACCTTTCTCACATGAGCAGCTGTCTCTCCAGGCCTGCCCTTCACCACAGTCCATTTCTGCAAATGCAGGATGTTGCATTCATGCCAGCTCCATCTCTCCGTGGAGGCCAAGGGGGGCCCAGGCCTCTCGGGGGCTTGTCCCAGCTGCAGGCAGAATGCGGTCAGCCCCTCCTGGCACCGTCCACGTGAGAGGGTGAGTCCACAAAGGCTGAATTGTGGCCCGCACGCCTGGGTCTGCTGGGATGTGTGCAGCAGAAGCTGAGCTTTCGGGGTCTGAGGTGGGGGCTGGGAAAGGGGCTGCTGGGACATGGGGAGGGGGCTGAGGGTAGGACTCTGCTTCCCTCCAGAGGTTCTTGGACCTCACTGAGTCTCCCAGTCGCCCAGGACTTCATACAGGGACTGTCTGATCCAACCGAGGGAGCTGGTAGGGAATCACCGGTGGGTAGTGGATGGGGAGCTCTTGCTTCCCTTCAAACACAGCTCAGTAGGGCTTCCCTGGTGGCGCAGTGGCTAAGAATCCGCCTGCCAATGCAGGGGACATGGGTTTGAGCCCTGGTCCGGGAAGATCCCACATGCCACGGAGCAACTAAGCCCTCGTGCCATAACTACTGAGTCTGTGCTCTAGAGCCCTCAAGCCACAACTACTGAAGCCTGTGCGCCTAGGGCCCGTGCTCCGCAACAAGAGAAGCCACCACAATGAGAAGCCCGCGCATGGCAACAAAGAGTAGCCCCCGCTCGCCGCAACTAGAGAAGAGCCCGTGCGCAGCAACAAAGACCAAAGGCAGCCAAAAAGTTTTAAAAAATTAATTAATTAAAAAAAAAGTTTCCTCCTAAAAAAAAAAAAAAAAAAAGAAAGACAGCTCAGTGTCTGCTGAGCCTCTCACCCCAGCCGCGTGGAAATGTGGAGAGAGGGGGCCAACACCACTGAACTACGCCAGCCCAGTGGCTATACAACAAGGTTGTCGGACACCCCCCAACGTCGGTGGGGAAACCCAGACTTCATCCCCCGCTGCAGACAGGAAGAGGCCACACTGCCCAGCAGTGCCCACCTCAGAGCCCAGGGGCCCCCGATTCTCAAACCGCACCCCCCCGCCACAGTCAGAAAGTCTGGACTAAAGAAGCTGAGCAAAGGTGCTCAGATCAGGCACAGCCTGCCAGGCCTCTAAACCCATTCCCTCCGGCCGCTCCTTCAAGGTAACCTTTCCTCCCCTTGAAGCTTAACCTGATTATTTAACCTGGACTGAGAACGGGGAGTGGAGCGGGGAGGACGGGGGACAACAGGATCGGGCACCCACGCTGCTGCCGGGGTAGTCAGCCTTTCCCTTTACAGAGAATGTTTATTTTGCTCTGATTATACAGGTAATACCTGTTTATTGGAAAAAAAAAAAAAGCAGACAGCTTTCTATCTCCTCCACTAGTTCCCACTGGTCTCTGCGTTAGGTACAAGCTTCTTACCCTGGAATCTGAGCACACCCCTCTTCCACCGCCCCCCCCCGCCCACCCCGGGTCTCCTCC
>NW_006772681.1:2075028-2082824 GCF_000442215.2 Lipotes vexillifer | reverse complement strand
CCCGCCCACCCCGGGTCTCCTCCCCACTTCTGTCTTGCCTCTGCCCCTCCATGTCCAGGTACACCACGACGAAGAAATAGCCACCACCTATCGGGAAGCTCACTAATTACCAGGCCCAGTCCAAGCACAGTATGTGCACAATAGTTTGACCCCTTACCAGCTCTGTGAGGTAGGTAGGGAAAATGTTCCCACTTTGCAGATGAGGAAACTGAGGCTCAGAAGTTTCCCAGAGCTGCTCAAGCAAAGGAGCGGTGGAGTTGGAATCCAAACAAGCCCTGTAACCCTGGGCCAGTGCATCTTAACTGTGTGTTCTACTCCCAGGGTTGCTTGGGCTATTCCCTCTGCTAGAGAGCCTTTGCCAGGCTAACTGCTAACTTTATCATCCTTCTAGAGTATTCCCTCCTCCCCCAATCTGATTCAAACCCCACGCTCTGAACTCCATTCTTCTTGTGCTAACAACTTTAGGTCTGACTCGTGTCTGGTCCCCAGCACAGCCCTGGACAGGACATGGGATGGAGCAGGTACCCATCACTGTCTATGGGTGGGTAGATGAATGAATGAAAGGAGTATGGCTTCTGCCCTGCCCAGCCTCTCTCACAGCCCAGAGAGGGCAGGCCCTCCTGATCCCAGCCCCAGGTCAGCTGCAAAGAGTCAGGGAGAGCCTAGGCTGCTCCAGGGCTGGCCTCAGACCCCCATGCCACCTCAGGAGGATGGACAGGGTCTCTTGAACCTCAGCTCACCCACCCACTCCCTGCCCACCAGTACACCTCTGTCCATCCTCCCTCACATCCTCTAATGACCCATGAGGTCAGCCTGCAGGAATCAGCCTCTCAGGGGCAGACCCGCTCCCTGAAATGGATTGGTTCCCAGGAATCCTGAGGGAATTGGCCAGGAAGAGTCTTTTGGTCCACGCTGGGCCAGAGGGCCAAACATGAGCTCACACTACCTCTAATAATAGCGTGGCATTGCATGGCAGCACGGGGCTTCACAGTTTACAAAGACATTCCATGTGAATCATCTCACGGGTCCTCACAGAAGCCCCATGGACAGGAAGGACAGGAATCACCACCTCTGTTCTAGAGGCAAAGAACCGCAGAGGAGCACAGGGGAGGTGGGCTGTGTCCAGGGTCACATAGAGACACCTCCAAGCGGGACTTGGGTTGCAGGCTTCAGGCTCTTTCACCTGCACCAGATGCAGGGAGTCCATGAACTTGGATGGGAAGGGAAAAAAAAAAATCACATCTTTACTTTCACTAATGCTAACTAAAAATTAACGTTTCCTTCTATTCTGGACAAGCCACGGTTGTATCAGCAGTACTTACAGCTTCAGCATCAAAAGAAACCACAGATATTTTCATATCCCATTACAGTTGTTGCAGAAATGTCAAAATATTGTATACACTCATCAGTACTTTGAAATTACAGTAGTTAACAGACCTGTTTCCAGATCCTATGAGTTAATAAACACACATATTACTATATCATAATTTAAAAATATACTTTGATAACTATATTTCAATATGCTTGCTTTCCTTTATATTTTGTTTTAAACATTTAAAAACATTATTCTGAGAATTACTCTCAGCACATGGTGCAAAATAAGATGGAGTCTGTGTTCCCTCTGGAGCTGCCTCATCTGTGGGGTCTGGGTCGCCACCCCAGACCCTCGCTCTCCACCATCAGGGCATAAAGCTGGAGAAGCAGAGCTCCGCTTTCACGCCACATTTAAAATGTTCCAGGAGGGACTTCCCTGGTGGCGCAGTGGTTAAGAATCCGCCTGCCAATGCAGGGGACAAGGGTTTGAGCCCTGGTCTGGGAAGATCCCACATGCCGCGGAGCAACTAAGTCCGTGCGCCACAACCACTGAGCCTGCGCTCTAGAGCCTGCGAGCCACAACTACTGAGCCCCAGAGCCACAACCACTGAAGCCTGCACACCTGGAGCCCATGCTCCGCAACAAGAGAAGCCCCCACAATGAGAAGCCCACGCACTGCAATGAAGAGTAGCCCCCACTCGCCACAGCTAGAGGAAAGCCCGCGCGCGGCAATAAAGACCTAACGCAGCCAAAATAAATAAATAAAAATAAAATTTAAATAAATAAATAAAATGTTCCAGGGAATTCCCTGGCAGTCCAGTGGTTAGGACTCAGTGCTTCCACTGCCGTGGACCCCGGTTCGACCCCGGGTGGGGGAACTAAGCTCCTGGAAGCCTTTCGGTGCGGCCAAAACAAAATAAAATGTTCCAGGAAAGAATGCTTTCTTCAGGAAACCTACAGGAATGTAAGATGATTAATCTCTGCACAATGAGGACAGAAGGGGGCGGGGGTGAGATGTGGGGCTACTGGAACACTCACAGTGACTCCAGATGCCTGGGTCTGATGGAACTGGTCTGGAAAAGTGGATGGTGAGAAGGTCTCCCGACCCATGGGGCTGGAGGTGAAAGCGACCAAACACGAAACCCCTCTGCAGAAACACAGCAAGCAGCAATGGGTGGGTGAGCCTCAGCAACAGCTCCCAGCTGGCCCACAGGGGACAGGGAAGGAACCAGGGGGACAGGAGGCTCCTGAAGGCATGAGGAGGCAGCCTCTTACCAGCCACCAAGGAAGAGACTGCTCCAGAGCAGAGGCCCCCTGGCCAACTCCCACCCAAGAGAATCAGCCCCCACAGGGCTAGGGTGGACCCTGGGAGGGGCCTGTTCACCCAGCGTCCCCAGGGAACTCTGATCTGGGCCCTGCACACCACATTCTAGAAACCCTGGGATACTAACGCTGAGTCAGGAGCAGGGAGCCGTGGTCTCAGCCTACCCAGCTCCGATGGGGACTCTGCACTGCCTGGGCCTCCTTCCATTCTGCATCTGTCTCCCACCTCCTCACTGCTCCACCTTAAATGCCACCTCCACCAAGAAGCCTCCCTGGCTACCTCGGAGCACAGCCGTTTTGTATGAACAATTAGTGAGTATCTATGGTGGGCCAGATTCATCACCAAATCACTGGATTTAGTCCCCATGATGGTCAGTCTGCTCCCCACTAATCTGTTCTTCACTTAGTACATGGAGTGATTTTTTGTAAACTGTTACTCTCCTGTTTAAAACCCTCCAACAATCGCCAAAATCTGGAAACAACCTAAATGTTCCTCAACTGGTGAATGGCTAAATGGTGGTACATCCATATAATGGAATACTACTTGGCAAGAAAAAGGAAGGAAATGCCAATACCCACAACCACGCGGTCGGAGCCCAAACGCACTATACTAAGTGAAGGAAGTCAGACTCCGTGTTGGCTACGTACTGTATTAAGCCATTTCCATGACACTCTAGAACAGGCAAGACTATAGGGACAGAAAACAGATCAGTGGTTGCCAGGGGCTGGGGGAGGAGGGAGGAACTGACTACAAAGGGGCACAGGGGAATTTTGGAGGTCGATGGTTCTCTGTCTTGATTGTGGTGGTGGTTAATAGAGCTGTGTGCATTTGTCAAAACTCATTTCACGGTATGTAAATCACCGGAATTGAAAGCAAGACAGAAGGCGGATCCTGCCTACCTGTCCATCTTCATCTCCCCCCATTCCTCCTCTTGTTGGCTACACTCTAGCCACTCGGGTCTTCTCCCAGCAGCCAGAAGACACCTTGCCTGTCCTACCTCTAAGCCTCTGCCTGGATTCCCCCCTCCCCTGCATCTCCCACTACCGGCTCTCCGTCCTGCTTGAAGCCTTCACTTAAATGCCACCTCCTCAGAGAAGCCTTCCAGACCCTTCTAAGCCCATTGTGTTCATCTCAACCCCGTGTTTCTTTCAAGGAGCGTATCACAGGTCCCAGCCCAACTGCGTCCCTGCCCAATTTCAAACCTTACCCAAATTTATCACCTCCTGCCCAGGTTCTAGGGACCCAACCCACCAATGGGCAACAGACCCAGGAAGAATGACAGCTGAGCTAAGGGACCCAGAAACTTCACTCTGCGGGAGCCTCTGCCTGGCCCGCCTTCTCCCACACCACCCTGCCCCCCACGGTCCCTCCTTCAGGCCAAAGCCCAGGCTGCCTGCCCATCTGCCACCCTGGCTCTGGCCCGGGCCACTCACCCTAGCCCGGAAGGGCTGACCTGCAGTTTGGGCCAGCAGTGGCCACAAGGGCGGCATGCCAGACCCCCGAGAGGCCAGGGCAGCCATCTGCTGTCCCTTCTGCCTGCCCTCCAGGGTCTGTCAAGACTCCAGATGAGATCTTCACACTTGGACCCCAAGGAGGGCGGAAGGCCCTGCAGAGCTCCACTTTCCTCCCAGCTCAAAAGCCAAGACTGTGGGAGTAGCAGCAGGCGGAGGGGAACCCAGAGACACCATGCCTTCACAAGCAGGAACACTGAGGCCTAGAGAGGGACTGGGGACAGCCCCATAGTCCCCCAGACTGAACAGAGTCAAGCAGGGAGGGACTCCGGGTTCCCACCTCCCAGCTTAGCCTCATTGCCTGGAGGCTGGGCTCTAGTTTTAGGGGAGTCAGGGTCAAGGGTCCTGGAGGAGGAGGGCCAGGACCCCAGCCAGGCATGGCCATGCTACACAATGCCCCCTCCCACTGGCATGCAGGCTGCCTGGTCCCAGTGACACACAGGGTCATGAGGGAAGACAGGGTCCTGAACTTACCTCTCCAACAGCAATAAACAGTAACAGGCACGGAGCTCGCTGCGCACTCCCCCCGTGCCAGGCACGTGCCAGGTAGCACACACTATCTCACTGTATCCCCAGCCACCCCACTGACTGGTGAGGAACTGAGGTCAGAAAGGTCTACTCAAGGTCACAGTTCAACAGCACAGCCAGGATTTGAGTCCAATTTGAGCTCTGGTAAACTAGACTAGACAGTCTCTATAATGGGACAACAGTGAGAATCATAATAGCTAAAGTTTACAAGGGTTTACCATGTGCCAGACACCTGGCTGAGCTCTGAATGAATGTCCGTTATCTCAATGACAGTCCCTTTGAGGAAAGTGCTATTACTTTATGCCCATTTTACAGACAAGCAAACAGAGGCTCAGGAAGATGAAGGCTCCAAAGGCAATCAGGAGTGAGCCTCCCAGATGTGGCACAGCTCTGTGCATGAGATCACAGACACTCTCTCTGGTGGGGAGGTGTGTGTGTGTGTGCGTGTGTGGAAGGGGTGGGCAGGGAGGAGATGCCCGGAGACCACTGCCCACCAAGGCCAGGCCTGGCTTGTCACTGCCCCATTCCAGGCCTCACCCGCCAGAGCAGGGAGACCTCTGCAGTCTCTGATGCCTCTGGGGAGGCACTCACAGCGGGGACACCCGACAGCATCCCTCCTGTCCTTTCTCTGTTGACAGGAAGGAAGGCAGCTTTTGGATCTGGATGTGTTTAAAACATCCCCCAAAGGGCCTCTGGGCTACAGCCAAATCTCTGAGCAAAGAGCATCACGAGATCCCAGTCCTTCTGCCTCTTGCCACTTGGAGGCTGTGTGACCTCTGGCAAGCCCTTTAACCTCTCTGAGCCTCAGTTTACTTACACTTGTGTGAAAGGAAGGGGTTAAGTCCCACCCTGGTAAGATCCCTGCCCTCATGCAGAGCACACAGGGGGAGGGGCTGGAGTGAAACCTGTAATTATCCAATTAATAATCTAATTACTGTAGAGGTAAATGCCCCAAAGGAGCCTATAGGAAGCCCCTTTGTGTCTAACACAGGAGCCTGGCCTGGAGCTGAACACATAAAGGTGGAGGAGGAAACCAAGGGAGACGGGAGGGAACTACAGTAGAAAGGCCCCCCCGCAGTGGGAAGAATGCAGGGATAGAGGCTTGGGGTGCATGGAGCACTCAGAACTGGGGTGGAGCAGGGGTGAGGTGAGGCTGAGAAAGGCAGGACCACACAGGCCACCCAGGCACTTGGGCAGGGCCCAGGAGGGGTGTGGCGGGGAGAGGCTGATGCAACTGACCCAGAAGATCCCATGTGGATCTGGGGCAAAACCAGGGGAAAGATGTTTAACTGGTCCAGCCTAGCCACAGGACCCAAAACAGTTTTTCTATTGGAGCCCAAGCTTCTCTTTGGGGTGCAGGTAATGGGAGATTATTCACCCCAGCCTTAGAATGTGGGACCCCAAAGGCAGCCCTCCATCAGCAAAGGAGTATCAGCATCCCCGTTTTACAGATGAGGAGACTGAGGCTTATAAAGGCAAAGCTCATAGAGGAAAAGGCGGAACCAGGATTCAAGCCCAGGTGGGCTCGGCTCTAGACCACAGTGCTCTTCACCACCTTGGACCCCAGAGAAGGGAAAGGCTAGCCTGCTGCTCCCACCTTCTCTGACTCCCTGCCATTCCTCAGGGAGGCCAGCGCCATCCGCTGACCTGTGGGCCTCCAGTGAATGCCAGGGCCAGCCTGGCCCAGAACACTCCAGAGTCTCTAGCTCTTTCCCCACCCCAGCTCCAAGTTCCTTCTGGCACCAGAAGGAAGAGAATGTGACTGCAGATGAGGTCACGCCTATGGGGCACCCGGGGCAATGACCTTAGTAATAACCTTGGCTGCTGGTCAGGCCTCTGCTTAGAACTTAGCCGAGCCCCTCCCCTGGGGAACTCTCTCTGCCCCAGAGGCTACACAGGACATGGGGATCCCTCCCTTCCGCTGTGCCCAGGACAGTGTTGGATGTGTCATATACCTGAATACTAATCCTCCCAAGTGCTCTGCAAGAAAGGGATTAAGTTCCCATTTTACAGATAGGAAGACGGAGGCTTGATGAGGGGGCCTTGCACATGGGGTTCATGTACAGGGAGGAGGTGACAAACAAGGTTTGGCCCCAGACCTGATCCCAAAGATGGAATTTGTCCACCTCCCTCCCGAGAGGCCCTGGGGCCTTGTGTCCGGTGCTACAGACACATGGAAAGGAGGCAGCTCCTAGCTCTGCTATAGGTCAACACGGCCCCCTCCCAGCAAGGTGTTCACAATGCCTCGGCTCAGTTTGGCATTCAGTGCCCTTCCCCAGCAGGCCCAACTCCCCTTCCCAGCCTCTCCCTCACCACTGCCCCCCCGCAACTCCCTCCAGCTCTTCTGTTTTAAGCCTGCAGCCGGCCTGCAGCCCACCTGCAGACCCTGATCACTGCCTTTCCTTCAACCATGCAACAAATATTTATTGAGTCCCTATGATGTGCCAGGCACGGTCCCAGCAGCTGGACACAGAGGCAGTCATTCAACGCTAACTCCTCAACTCTAATGCCTCCTCCTCCAGAAAGTCTTCCAGGTCCCTCCTCTGAGTGCCCACATGTCCTCCAACCTTCTCTATCCTGGCCTCCTTTTCCCAGGCAGAATCAGGCACCCTTTAGGGATGGCAGTGGCATGGCCCTCCACAGTCCCCAGCAAAGGGGGAGGGGGAGGAGGCGGGAGATGAGGGCAAGCAGGAAATTCCGAGGAAATTAGAAGGGAGCTGCCCCTGGGCGCTGGCGGGCCTGACAATTGCTCCATTTCACTCAGCTCATTGGGCCCAGGCCCAAGTGCTGGGTGTCCGGGGGCCTGAGGGCCTTTGGTGCATCTTCTCCACCTTGGTGACCTGCCAGCCCCTTATCTGCCTACATGCCACTCAGCCCCAGCCAGGCTCCTAGGACCCCCAGATCCAGAAGATTGCAAAGTCAAGCGCCTGCCACACTCCTCACTGTTCCCAGCAGCCTAGTGGAAGGAAGCCTCGTGGAGAAGCTAAAAACAGTAGTTTGTACACATGAGCTCCAGGGAGACACGGGCCAGGATTTCCTGTGTTTCTGTGTAGCTGAAATGTCACAGCCAGTGTGTGTGTGTGTGTGTGTGTGTGTGTGTGTGTGTGTGTGTGTGTGTG
>NW_006772681.1:2068614-2075018 GCF_000442215.2 Lipotes vexillifer | reverse complement strand
TGTGTGTGTGTGTGTGTGTGTGTGTGTGTGTGTGTGTGTGTGTGTGTGTGTGTGTGTGTGTGTGTGTGTGTGTCTGGGTAACCTGGTCTGTGGGTCTTTGGCTCCTGTTAGCAAATGCTACAGGCCTGATATCTGAGTGCTCTGTGCTTGTGTCCTGCTTCTATGTACGTGGCTACATGTCTTGCTCATGTGTGTCTCTTGGGTGTGTGTCTGTGAGCCCCAGGTGTGCAAGGACCTCTGCTGCTTGCTCTCTTTGTGGAAGAGGCAGCGGGGGTGGCTGGGTGATGAGCTGTGTCTGTGCCCGCTTGGCAGGGGCGTATCTGTGGATTTCCACAGATGCGAGCACCTGTGTGTAATGACTCTGTGTGGGTTTGTGTGTGCGCCTGCATATGCATGTGTGCTTCCGATACGTCTGAGGGTGTCTCCGGGGTGTGTCCATCTCTGGGACATGGCTAAGTGTGTCTGGGGGTGTGTAAGGGTGTGTTTCTGAGCCAGCAGTCTCCTAGATGGTGTGAGTCTCTGTTGTGTCTGTTTGATAACTGCGGGTGTGATGAGACAGGAGGTGGTGTATATTGCATGGGTTTGTGTACCTCTCTGGTATCCTCCCTGATAAGTCTGGAGGTGCGCTTCTGCAAACAGACAGCACAAGCATGTCCCTGGATGTGTATGTGAGACATGTGTGAGTAGTCGTGGATCTCTGAGCACACGCTGTGAATATGTGTACCTGTGTTTGTGTGTGCAACAAAGAGTGTGCCCAGGGACACAGGCCAAACCCCCCTGTAAGGAATGCTGGGAGCCCTGGTAGCTTCGTGGTCCCCCTAAGGCCTCAGCAGCAGCCACCTCACCTTCTGCATCTCATTCTCCATCTTGCTGGAGCTGCCCCCCGCCCCCCATGACAGGCGACAAGCTGAGGATACTTAAAGACCCAGTTCTCAGAGCACCTTCTTTCAGGCCACCTCTCAGCTGCCACAGGGAGGGCTGGGACTAGCCAGGAGCTTTGCTGACCATGGTGACCACTCCTCTCCCCCCGACAGTGACAGATATACTGGAGTCCTCCCCCTACAGCTCCCAGGAACTGAGAGCTTCACAACTTGTGGGTTACTGCCCCAGACACCTGGCACAGGGCCTAGAAGCAGGTATGGAAATGGTGACAACCAAGACAGGCACTAACATTTACTGTGCACTCGATCTATATCATCACTCGGAAAAGGGCCCCCATGACCCTGGGGCAGACATGCTTACCTCCCATTTTTCAGAAGGAAAAATAGACTCTGAAAGACTGAGAATCTCACCCAGAGTCACAAAGCTTATAACTGGCAACACCAGGTGAGAACCCTGCTCTGTGAAACTTGGAGGCACAAGCTGCCTCCTGCATGGGAGAGGGTGGAAGAGAGACTGGGGAAGGGAGCTCCTTGCGGTTGTCTAATGAGGTTCCCAAGTATATCAGCTGTGCAATCTCGGGCACATTACATAACCTCTCGGTTTCCTCATCTGTCAAATGGGTCTGATATCAGAAACCTCCACACAGGATTGCTGTGAGGAATAAAGGACTTACTTAACCCAGAGCCTGGCACACTGGAAATGATCTAATAGTTGATAGCATTTGTGAGCAAGTACCATAGAAGGCGGGGGATCTGTGGTCTGGGGGTCTCCAGGCCAACAGCTCTAACATTCCAGGACTCTGGATTCCAACCTAACCATTATCTAACCCTTAAGTCTCCATCCAAACCCCCATTGCTTCCTCCAAGACCTCAGATCCCTGGTCCCAATCACACTTTCTACTGGTGCAGGGTACATATTCATGTACACACACGCAGGCACATGTCCCGCACACACCGCCTGCAGGCTCCAGGTTCTCGGCCCCAGCAGATGTCATTCTCTACTTGCTCCCAACAAGTCTTAGCCTGGAGCCCTGCACACAACAGAATTCCTCTCAACAACCTATGTCCCAGACTAGACACGCTGTTAGCAACCACAAGCTCATGCTCCAGTCGGGCTGTAGAAAGAACAGGACCCAGGGTTAGACCAACCAGGTTTGGAATCCTGGCTGTGTGACCAGGAGCCTCCATTTACCCAAGTGTACAATGGGAACTGGAGGGGAATTAGATGCTTCCTCTGGGCCCTTCTGGCTGACATCTAGATTGGCTACACTTCAAACACTCACATGCAGAACCTCCAAGGAGGTGGGGAGGCCTTGCTTCATGAAGCCCACTCAGCATGGAATGTGATCACTCCTTCCTGTCCTCCTCGGAGCAGCTCCTGATTTATCAACATCCTAAAGCTAGGGGGATCCACCCTCCTGGCTTCTCCCAGCTCCCTCAAGAATGAAGGCTTTGACATCCTAACTGCTCATTGGCTAACAGTAATAACAATTCCCTAAAAGATGCGGGATTTCACTGCTTGCAAAATGTCTTCTTACCTATTCACACCTCCCTGATTCCTGAAAACAATCCTATGAAGTTACCCAGGCAGGTTCCATCATCTTCATTTTATAGAAAAAAAAAAAAAAAAAAAAAAAAAAAAAGAGCTCAGAGAGGCCAAGTGACTTGCTCATGGCCACACAGTAAATGGCAGAGTCAGGTCTCTAGACCAGGTCTTTGGGCTCCAACACTCAGATTCTTCCATCCACACCAGGTGGGTTCCCAGCATGTCCTCAAAAGGTGCATGGGCAACAGTTAGTGGTGATGGGGAGATGGAAGACTTCAGACCACCAGGGTTTTGAAGGTCAAACAGTCCATGTGTCTGCCCTGCAGCCAAAGCTGTCTCTTAGAATCCTGGAACCTTAAAAGTTAATAACCTTCAGACTTCCTTGGCTGAGGTCAGGCAACTCAACTACAGCCTCCACATAAATATCCTCCTCAAGTAAACACAACCACCACATTTTGTGCCGTTTACCAGCTGCTTTCCACAAACCCCATGTCCTTATCCAACATGCAAGGTTGAATATCTCTGAATAACTCAATGGACAGCAAGCTCACTCCCTTCTCTGTAGCAGCTCCTTCTATCGCCTCACTGAGAGAGAGCTGCCCCATTTCCACTTTTTCCACTCGGGCCCCAGAGTAAGCCTCATGCCACAGGAGATCTGCTGTCACCCGCAAGGTCTTCCCCAGTTGATGGTTCCCAGGGCCGCCCGCCAGCTGGGAGGTGAGCTCGAGCAGGGCCCCACTGGACTCAGTGGGACTCAACCGAAGGCAGCACGAGGCCTGCTGGGAACACACTGGGGATCTGAAGTCCTTCTCCTGGTAACTCAGATCCTGCATCTTAGAAGCAAAGTGGCCCAGAGGGGCAGGAAACACATCGAGAGTACAAGGTACTCTTACTCCAAGCCTGGCTGCCTGGGGAACTGGCTCTGGGACCTGGAACAAGTCCCCTCCCCACTGTGGCCACAGTTTACCCATCTGTAGAATGAACAAAACAACACCTCCCGTAATAGCATCTACATCTATGGCCCACATCCATGGCCTCTAGATTTTCATCTTGCCTCTGTGAGGCTGGCAGCTGGAGGGAAGTTCAGGGACTGACCCACGTATACACAGTGTAACCGCACAATCTGGTCCTGCTCTCTTCTCCAGCCAATCTCCTTCCTCTCTCCAGCCTCGGCACTGATCCTCGAAATCCACGAGCTTTTTCCTACTTCCCGGGGCCTGGAATGGTCTTACTCCGGCTCCTTATTCAGCTGGCTCCATCTCATCCTGCAGCCCCTGGCCTCCCTTAGCACCCCCAGCCCCAGCTTCATGTGCTCTCGGCACACTGTGTCCCTCCCCACCCTTATCACGATCTGTACTGTGACGTAGTGTATGACTATTGTTTAATCCCAGTCTCCCCCACTAGACGAACAGCTCCATGAAAACAGACACTTCGTCCTCGCCCATGGCCGTATCCTCAGATCTGCGCTAGTGTCTGGTACACAGTAGGCCTTAAATAAGTAGTTGGTGAATGAATGAACGAGGGGCCGGGACGGCTTCAGGTGGGGAGGAGGATCTATTCTGCCCCCATGGAGTCCACAAGAGAACATGATAAGCGCCCACGGAAATGTGTCACATACCACTTGAGAACAGCAGTGATCGAAATTACCCTCATCTGAGGCTCGCTACATGCCAGGCGCTCTAGTGGTGTTTGCACACATAACTCATTTAACCCTTAAGGCTGGAAGATGTGTGATGTTCCTTTATACGAGGAAACTGAGGTCCAGAGACATTAAGTAACTGGCCCAAGATCACACAGCCAGGAAGGCACAGACCCCAGATCTAACAGTGGCCTAAGGCCTGCACGTGAAGCCAGAAACACTGCATGAATGGGGGAAATTGAGGCTGCACCCTGACCCAGGCAGTGGGAGGTCCCCAGCCTGGCCCTGGCCCCTGTGAGACCTTAGGCTCAATCCCCAGCCTTCCAGAACTATTTTCCATCTCAACAGTCATGGGTGGCTCATAGGGACTCCAGAGCTCTGCCTGCTGACTTCCTGGAATGAACAGGAGCCCACAGGGGTGGGTGCGTGAGACCCTAAAGCAAAGCTCTATGGCCCATCTTCCCTTGCCAAGGGGAGCAGTTGGGGCCAGGAGGCAGGAGTGAGGAGCTCGGGGTCCGAGTTTAGAGCAGCTCAGGCAAGGAGTTCTGGAAGCAGCTCAGAGCACCAACTGGGCAGGGCCAGGCCTCCTTCTGGCTTGTCTCCCTCCTCTTACCCACCCTGCACTTGTCTTCTCCTCACCACTGGCTTTTGAATACTATAGGAGCTGACTGAACCCCTGATTGTCAACAGCGAATGGGGTCTTTAGGAAGGCTTACCCTCTCAATAAACAGATGAGAAAACTAAGTCCTGGCCTGAGGAAAGGTTAGAGGCTAAAGGGGTAGATTATTCTGATTCAGACAGACCCTGTCCTTCTATTCTACAACAGTCACTAAATGTACGCTGGATAGCAGATGCTGGGGAAAATAGGGAGGGGGAGACACAGTTAAGTAAGATCTTACAAACTCTAATGGGAGAGAAACCCTTTTGGCCAGAAGAGTTACAATGCAAAGCTAAGTGTTGCTGGGCAGACATAAATTAGCAGAGTGCCGTGAACTCCGTGGCTCTTGGCCAGGGGTGCTCTGGGTATTGTGCCAGGACATCAACTAATAAGAGTAGGTACATTTCAGCCTCTTCCAAACCACGCCCAGCCAGTGGTGGCAGAACCCATGAAGCTTCCCAGGCCAATATCGACACACAGGGCTGGGCTGTCCCTAAAGCTGCCTCGGTGCCAGACAGTGGGCAGACAGAGCCTGGCCTGCACCCAGCAGGTGCTTATGTCCACTGAAAGCGTGAAGGCCAAGCCTGCTCTCCCCGGGGAAACTCTCAGGTCCCCAATGCGCCCCCCCCAGAGGAAAGGCCCCTTTCAGATGTCAGTTTCCCTCCTCTCACTGGCAACATGGGAAGGAGATGGGCACTGCCGTGGGGCACCAATGCAGTTGCTGTGTGTACAGGGCCTGTCCCAAACTGGGCAGAAGACAATACCCTGGGATTTAGGAAGCTGCCTCTGAACCGGTTCTCCCACGACATCATCCTCCCAGGCTGTGGGACCGTTAGGGCGGAAGTCGGACTCTAGCCAAGGGGATGTTCCCAGATGTCAATGCTTTCAAACCGGACCCGCCCTGAAAGGCAGGCAGGGACAGGCCTGAGCCAGGAAAGCCCTGGGTAAAGACTCAGGATGGTGTTCTGGCCTCTCCTTGGCAGGGGATGGCCACAGGTCTCCCTGGCAGCACCGCACAGCAGTGCCTGTCCCAGAAAGGAGAGCCGCCAAAGGCCTGGCCTCTGGCTTGGGGGTGGAGGCTCTGAGCAGCTGCATCGAGGTCCAGTCCCTCACTGAGTACCCACCCCCATCCCAAGTACCGCATCTAGGCATCCTCCAAAGTACTTTTCTCAAGCTCCCCTTCCCAAATCAGGGTCCTTTGGGCAGTCTCCTCTTCCAGGTTCCTTCCTCAGGAGGTGTCCCAGATACAACGGGAAGCGGGATGTGAGGGAGCCCCTGAGGGTTTAGGCCCCTTTCCCAGCTCGTGCGGTGGGATAGCGGGCCGGCTGGTGCCTCAGGCCGGTGGGGCTGACACCCGCGCCTCCCCTTCCCGCACCAGCGCCCTCACCTTGAGATAGTCGTTTTCTGAGCGCAGCTCCTCCAGCTCTCGCACGAAGCCGCCGGGCCCGCAGTCCAGCATCTCCTCGGTGAGGTCGGAGAAGGCGAGCGAGGCACTGAGTGGCAGGCGACTGCTCCCCACCGACGACGCGGCCACCGACGGCTCCTCGGGGGAGGCGGGGGGCCGCGGAGGCTGTTGTGCGGCCGGCGCAGGCTGGGACTGCTGCCCGGTGCGGGGCCCCCCCGGGCCCCCGGCCGCCGACTCAGCGTCGCTGCTCAGCGCCAGCTCCAGGCCCAGCAGGC
>NW_006772681.1:2067881-2068293 GCF_000442215.2 Lipotes vexillifer | reverse complement strand
AGCCCCGAGCCGGGGACTCCCCCGCCGGCACCTCCATCGCGGCCTCCCTCGGCCTCAGCGAGCGGCGCGCATGGCCCGGGCCCGCCCGGCCTCCGCGCCCCGTGGGAGGCTCCTGGCGCCCCTCCGGCCGCTGGGGCCGCGGCTCCTCTCGGCCCACCTCAGCCCCCCGGCTGTGCTCCGGCCCCGACCCCCGCCGCACGGTCTCTCCGCTGCCCTGGGCTCGGAGAGAGCGGCCCGATCGCCTCCAGGCGCCCCGGCTCCGGCTCCGGCTCCGCCCGGCGCCCGCCCCTTCGGCCTCGCCGCGCCCCCGGAGCGCGCCCGGGCCCCGGCTGCCTGCACGCCGATCGCTCTCTCGGGCTCCGAGTCCGGCTGCGGCCCGGGCCCCGGCTCCGCCCGGCGCGGCCCGCCCCCC
>NW_006772681.1:2066772-2067871 GCF_000442215.2 Lipotes vexillifer | reverse complement strand
GCCGCCTCGGCTCGGGGGCGCGCGGCTCCGCGAACAAAAGGCGGACGCGGCGGGAGCGGCAGGGAGGGACACAGGCAGCGAGCGAGGGAGGGATCTGCGAAGCAACAGCGACCCCCTCGAGGGTCAGGCGGGCCGGGGCCGCTGTGGCCCGGACTCCCTTCCCCTCCGCTCCGCCGCCGTCCCGTCCCCTGCTGGCCAGGGGAACGCACCCGGCGGAGGCGCCGCTGCTCCCCTCGTCCGCGCAGGGGTCGCGCGAGCGGCGAGATGGGGGACTCCTAGGTAGAGGCCGGGTGGACCTCAGATCGCGGGAGCCAGCATCCATATACACGCCGAGCACCTCGCCCCTCGAGGCTGTGCAGAGCGTGCGCGAACTCCGCCCCCCTGAACCTCGCAGAGCAAGACCGATTATCCCAATGTACAGATGGGTAAACTGAAGCCAAGGGAAGACAGGCGATCAGCCCACGGTTAGCGGCAGAGCCGGGATGGAAGCCAGACCTCGCGCCTCCAGGGCGTGCTCCGCATCTTCTGGCTTGGCTTCCCTCTCACAGTCGTGGGGAGCGTCGGGCCCTGGGTTCATGTCCGGCTCTGCACGCCGTGCGCGGCTTGTGATCCCAGGCATACTCCCTCCTCCCCTGACCCCGGTCTCAGGTTCTGCGGGGCTAAAATGGAGGCGACCCGTTCTCAGGAGTCAGACCAGCGCATGCTTTGGGAATAGGTTTTGGCTTCCGTGGGGGCTGGTCCGAGCTGGACGCGGTTGCCCTGATCCCCACACGTCCCCCACAGGAACAACTCCGGATAAGCCCGGAGCCCCGGCTCTTGTGGGTGTCTTCTTTCCTTCCAGAGCTGTGCTCCTGTGCTGTTGATTTTCCCTTGTGTCTGTCACGCCTTCCCCGCCCCCGCTCCTCGCTGCTATTTCCCATCGCCGCCGAGCCGCAGTTGGGCAGAGCCGCTTGAAGTCCTTTGGCTGCCCGGCAGGCAGGCGCTCACTCCCCGGGTAGCACCCCCTGGCGGGCTTGGGGGGCAAGGCTGGTGTTTACCGGTCTGCAGCCTCCTCTTCCTCCCTCTGTTCCCCTTCCTTTCCTTTTCCTCCTCCTTCTCC
>NW_006772681.1:2048646-2066762 GCF_000442215.2 Lipotes vexillifer | reverse complement strand
TTCCTTTTCCACCTCTCACTTTCCCCCCTCTTCCTCTTCCCCCAAACCTGTTGCTTCACCTCCTCCTGCCCTTGACACACAGCTGGCCCAGGTCCACTCTGTTTCTGTGCCACCCGCCCCGCAGCGGTGAATACACCCCTGGGGTATGCCCTCTCCCGGTGAGGCACGGCTTCATCCCCATCTAGGTGTGTCTAGGTGTGTAAGTGCCCCCTCTATCCTCGGATCCTTCCTCTGGGTGCCCCCCACGGAGCCAGGTGAGGAACAGGGCCGCTCAGCAGGTTCTCTGCAAACACTTCTTCAGGGACATTTCCACCCCCGCCTGCTCCCCTGCCCCCACTAACTGTCCACTCACCCAGTCCACAGGCAATGGGCGGGACCCTGAGGGACACAGTGGTGGGCTTGTCAATGGTGAGTTCCTGACCTCATGGAGCACACAGTAAAGGGAGGAGGTGAGCCACAATAGACTCACCACAAACAGGGTGGCATGGCATTGCACGGGGGCAAGGGCCAGGGTAAGCCCTCCTGCTTCCCGGGCCTCAGAAGACGCCACTTAGTTTAGTCTGATGTAACAGATGACAGGGTCCTTCTAGCTCTGATGTCCCCGTTTCCTGTAGACTGGTTCTGGCCTGGCACAGAGAGATGCTGTGTGGCTCTCGGAAATTGTTTACCCTCTCTGAACTTCAGTTTCTCCATCTACGCAGAATGTGGGCTTGGAGATGTTGGATGTTGGATGGGGATCCCAGCAGGGGATGTGCTACATAGAGCAGGCTGCTCAGCCACTCCTGACACACCCATGGCCACACCAGCGGTGGCCTGGATCTCCCCATGTGGGCCTGGGCCTGAGTCCTGGCTCTACCACAAACCCTGACTGGGTCCCAACACTCATGGCTGAGCAAGGGGCTGGTGGCCCTTCCTGCTTTGAAGGTCTTCGGATTTGGGGAGCCATGAATCTACATTGTAGCCCCAGAAGAGCCCGGGGAGCAGCAAGGCCCTGGTGGGGAGGGGCCCAGGGCTTGGGTCAAGGTGAGGCTGTGGACTCAGGTCAGACCAGGGCAACAGCGAAAGGAGTAAGACTAACCAGGGGCCCAGAATTGGCTCCATGCAGGCGGGGAGGCCACCTGGGGTTTCCTGAGCCCTGGGCACTCATGCCAGGCTCTGTGCTCAACACTTCAGCAGAGGATCTCAGAAAGGGTAGGAACTTCTTGTGGCTGATTATATTTTCCAAAGATAGGCTCAGCAATATATAGCTCATCCCACTTATTCTTTTTTACAGTGTGGCATTGACACTCTTCCAGCTGAGTGATGTGGTCTGTGTTCCCTCTCCTTGAACCTGAGCAGACTTTTGTGACTGCCTCAACCAATAGAGAATGGCAGAAGCGACAGTGTGAAGCTAGGTCATAAAAGGCAATATGGCTCTTACAGCTCAGTTTCTCTCTGCCCTCTGTTTCTCTATGTCTCTCAGTCTCTGTCTCTCTGTCTCCCTCTCAATCCACTGTCCCTTGGGACGCAGCCACCATGTTGGGAGTAAACCCAGGCCTCACGCAGAGGCCACGTGAAGGTGCTCCAGCCAACAACTCCAGCTCCGGTCCCCACTAAGCCCCGGACATGTGAGAGAAGGAACTTTCCTGTGATTCAGCCCCCAGCCTTGGAGCTGCCCCAGCTGATGCCAAGTGGAGCAGAAATGAGCTGTCCCAAACTGCAAAATATTGTTGTTCTAAGCCACTAATTTAGGGGGTAGTTTGTTACGCAGCAATGGATAACTGGAATGCTTGTTCAAGGTCATACAGCTTGGAAGTGGCAGGGCTGGGGTTGATTGGAATCCAGGGCCATCCAGCTTCAGAGCCTGTTGTGCTGCACTGTTGGGTGGTGTCCAGCTCAGGCACACAGTGTGTGCCATATGAAGCTCTACTCCAGAATTATATATCAGATTGTACAAAATGAAGATGCTGATCACCCAGAGGAAAAACAGTTTATGTTCTCCCATTCAAGTGGCTAAACATGATGGAGACTGAATGGAGAGTAAATCCTGGAAGGCTCCAAAGAGGAGGTGATTTAAAAAGAAATAAAGGTTATATTCCTTATACAAACCACTGGCTGAAGGAGAATTAGAAGAATTAGTAGGGAAACCTGCTTTTGTTGTTGTTGTTGTTTTTGGCCGTACCACGTGGCATGCGGGAAGGATCTTAGTTCCCTGACCAGGGTTCGAACCCACGCCCTCTGCAGTGGAAGCATGGATTCTTAACCACTGGGCTACCAGGGAAGTCCCAGAACCTGCTTTAAATAGGGTAGTCAGGGAGGCCTCTCTTAGGAGGTGACATTTAAACTGAGTTATTCAAAGAGCCAGAGTAAGAGAATTCCAGGCAGAGAGAACAGCAAGGGCGAAGGCTGAAGGAAGAACAAGCTTGATAGATGTTCAAGGAAGTAAGAAGGTCAGAATGACTGGCACTTGATGGGTGATAGAGGAAGGACAAGACAGAGCAGGAAGGGACAGCAGGAGCCTCAGCAGCCCTGGGCAGGGCTTTATTGTTTGTTTGTTTGTTTTAAAAATATCTTATATATATATATATATATATATATATATATTTAATTTATTTGTTTATTTTTGGCTGCATTGAGGCTTCATTGCTGTGCAGCTTTCTCTAGTTCCAGTAAGCGGGGGCTACTCTTCATTGCAGCGTGCAGGCTTCTCATCGCGGTGGCTTCTCCTCTTGCGGAGCACGGGCTCTAGGTGTGCGGGCTTCAGTAGTTGTGGCACACGGGCTCAGTAGTTGTGGCACACAGGCTTAGCTGCTCTGTGGCATGTGGGATCTTCCTGGACCAGGGCTCGAACCCATGTCCCCTGCATTGGCAGGCAGATTCTTAACGACTGCGCCACCAGGGAAGCCCGAGGCTTTATTGTTGATGCAGTGACAAGCCACCGGGGACTTTGGAGTAAGCAGGGGTGAGATGTAATCTAATTTGTGTTTTAAATAGATCACTCTAGCTGATGGCAAGAAGATGCTAGAAGATGGGTAAAGGGCCTATTGAACCAGCCTCTGAGAGGTAACGGTGGCTTGGATGAGGGTGGAGGCAGTGGAGAGGGAAGAAGAGGGGTAGTTTTGAGATCTGTTCTGGAGCTTTGCGGAGTTAGACACCCTTGGCTGGAGGTGAGGAATCAGAGAAATGAAGTCAAGTTCAACTCCCAGGTTACTGGCTTTCATTACAGGATGAGTGACGGTGCCATTTAACAAGACAGGGAAAACAGCTTAAACGTGGTCGGGGCTAGAGAGACCAGTTTTAGAGGGGGAAACGGAGAGTTCTTTCTGGACCCAATCAGTTTGAGATGTCTGTGGAGACATCAAAGTCATATAGGCAAGAGACCTATGAGTGTGGAGCCCAGGGTAGCAGTTAGTCCGGAGTCATGAAGAGTCATCCGCATTTAGACAATATTTAAATCCATGAGACCAGATAGGGTCACATAGAGAGAGGGTCTACAGAGAGAAGAAAAACCAGGAAGTTAAGCATTCCTGGTTCTACAAAATTGGGTCATTTGTAGAGACATGGATGGACTTAGAGCCTGTCATACAGAGTGAAGTAAGTCAGAAAGAGAAAAACAAATATCGTAGATTAACACATATATGTGGGATCTAGAAAAATGGTACAGATGAACCGGTTTGCAAGGCAGAAATAGAGACACAGATGTAGAGAACAAATGTATGGACACCAAGGGGGGAAAGCAGGCAGGGGGGTGGTGGTGGGATGAATTGGGAGATTGGGATTGACATATATACACTAATATGTATAAAATAGATAACTAATAAGAACCTGCTGTATAAAAAAATAAAATAAAATAAAATATTGAAAATAAATAAAATAAAATAAAGAATTCTTGGTTCTATCACAGATACAGAGAACGAACTAGTGGTTACCAGTGGGGAGAGGGAAGGAGGGAGGGGCAACATAGGGGCAGGGGAGTATGAGGTACAAACTATTCTGTATAAAATAAGCTACAAGGACATATTGTACAATACAGGGAATATAGCCAATTTTTTTTTTTTTTTTTTTTTTTTTTTTTTTGCGGTACGCGGGCCTCTCACTGCTGTGGCCTCTCCCGTTGTGGAGCACAGGCTCCGGACGCGCAGGTTCAGCGGCCATGGCTCACGGGCCCAGCCGCTCCGCTATAGCCAATATTTTATAATAACTATAAATGGAGTATAACCTTTAAAAATTGTGAATCACTATTCTGTACACCTGTAACTTATATAATGCTATAATCAAGTATACTTCAATTTAAAAAATAAAAAATAAAAAAAAATTTAAAAATTAAAAAAAGAAAAAGATCGATAGTTGTTACCTCCAGGAGTGGATGAGATTGGGAGAGGACGGATGAAGAGGGCCTTCAATAATTGCTCCCAAAACATCTATCATGAATTGTTTGAATCTTATTAAATAAAACTGTATCCATATTATTTCTTTCATAAAGTAGAAAATTGAACAAAAAAGGGGGGAATTCCTGGTTCTAGAAAGTGGTTAAGAGAGGAGAAGCCAGCCACAAAAGACAGAGAGGGAGTGGCCGATGAGGGCAGAGGGAAATGAAGACAGCGTGTTGTCAGGGAGAATCGCTCTGTCGAGCGCGGCATAGGAGCTGAAGGAAGATGAGAGCGCTGTCCCCTTCCTAGGGCGACACGGAAGCTGCTGGGGACCTCGCAAGAGCAGCCGTGGTAGGGACAGATGCCAAAGGCAGGGGGTTGAAGAGCAAAGAAGAGGTGGAGGTGGAGTGTAGGGAGAAAAGGATGGAGCAGTCATGGCGGGGACGGTTGTGTCGAGAGGGGCAGGCGAGAGATGGGTGAGGCCGAGAGAAGCCGGGCGCGAGAAGCGGAGCGCGACAGAGCTAGGGAGGCCCAGGGGACTGGCTTTCGAAAGCAGCAGGGGCCCTTCCTCCGTTGTCCTGGAGGGAAGGCGGAAGAGATGGGTGAGATGCAGGTGGGTCTGTCGGGAAGGTGAGGGAGTGACTGATGGCTTCTGTTTTCTCGGTGAAGAATAAAGTTGCCGGCTGAGTGAGCAGCCGAAGAAGTGGGGCTTGTGTGAGGAGGGCAAAGACAGGTCTGTCACAGCGATCAGAGAATAAATCAGACCTCTCAGGATGTGTGAAGGGGTATGTCATGCACCCACCCGAGGGTCAGAGTGAAGCCAGTCGACTCAGCAAAGCACAGAGCTGAAACTGGGACGCATATCGAGTTTTCTATCCAGCTTTTTTCACTTTACAGAGTAGCAGAAGCATTTCCCCGTGCATTTATGAGCTCTTGGCAAACAACACTTTTAATACTTAGAAATAATCCACAGAGGGGATGGATATTCCATGGGTCGCTTAAACTCTTCCCCTTTTACCGGACATTGAAATTGTTTCCTGGCTGTGACTGTTGCAGTTCTCAAAGAGGCGGCCTGTGGTCTGGTGGAGAAAAGGACAAGACAGGCTGCAAGGCAGAGCTGGGACATTCAACACTCTGGTGCCTAGAATCTCATTGTGGAAGCTTTTTAGGGGCCAATTACATGGCAACTGGCTTTCCTGCCAGGTCACATTCCTAGACTTGAGGATGAAGAATGGGACAGCAAGGCACATCTCACTGGCCTCCCAAAGTGCCCAAAGGTTCGGGAATTGAGCGTGGAGGAAATAGATTTGGGAGAGGGGCCCTGAGAGAAGGGAAGGCCAGATGTGTGACCCCTGAGCTGTTGACAGCTCAAACACATATAGCAACAGCCATGTTTGAGGTAGCAACAGGGCTCCTCACTTGAATGTTTTCCCCATAATACAAGTCCTTTTGGTATCCCACCTTCCCAGAGCAGGCATTGCCCCAGGAGACCTGGTCATGGGGAGAGGATCTGGGGACCCGAGTCTTTTCCACCAAGGCCAGCAGAAGGGGGTCTCTTTCAGATCTGTGAAGCTGGAGTGAGCCACCCGAGAGAGTGGGCTTACCCACCCAACACGCTGGGGGACCCTTGGTGGGCATATTTTTTCAGGAGTTCCTGCCCTGGGTGGAGGCTGCTTGTTCTGGGACTGGCTGAAGCCCCTTCCAAATTTGAGGTTCTGTGTTCAACAACAGCATTCACTGAAGCCCCCCTATGAGCCCGGGATAGGGAAATACCCCACTGACAGTGTGCCTACTGTATGCCAGACGCTGGGCTTCCTGGACATGATCTCACCCCATGGCACGACAGGCCAATGAGGAAAGAATCAGCACCCCGTGTGGGAGTGGGAAACCAGCAAGGCTGCCTCTTCTCACCTCCCAGCCCCAGGCCTCCCCTGCAGCACAGGGTGATTGGTGGGGACCCCGCGGAAGGACCCTTTCCTGGACACTTGCACCCCTTAAGGAAGCGCCTTATGTGATGGGCTTCAGGCACCACGTGGCACCTAGTAGCTGTGGGTGAGAGGCTCCAGGTTAGAGACAAGGAGCTGAGTAAACCCCACCTCTTTGGGCTGGTGGTGGCAGAGCTGGGAGCCTGAGGTGACAAGGTCTTGTTTGTGGGATTTGAGTTTCTGATGGATGACAATGACTGCCAGGCCTTTCCAGCTGGAACCGGAGCAGGCTCAGGGCCAAGGTCTGCCACCCTCTGGGCAGGTATAAGAGCTGGGAGGAGGGCTGGAGCCCGGCTGGGGCAGAGGTGCCAGCTGCCCGCTGGGGGACCAGGGTGCAGAGCTAAAATTGCTTTGTACAGACCGCCAGGTGGACAGGGTCAGTTCTGGAAGTGGCCCCTTCTCTGTGGGATCCAGGAGATGCACTAGGGAAGCCATCGGGCTGGACAGGCTGGAGGAGGTCACCTGAGGCTGAGACTCGGAAGGGTGAGTACATTCTTCCACGGTTCCTGCCTTTCCCTTCTCCACTGAGCTACTCACCCCTGCAAGTGACTGAGTGACTCTCTGCCCCAGAGGTGCCTGGGTGGAGACTGAGTGGCCATTTGTCAGGGACTTGAGCCCTGAATCTCTCAAAGCGGCAATGTGGGGGGATAGCCATAGCACTGTCATTTGTCCAGTGCTCAGCAAACACCAGGAACTGTGAACAGGAAGATGGAGGTCTGGCTCAGCATCCTAGTTCTTCAGGCATTATCTTCATTTACTCTTACAACAGCCCTGTCAGGTAGATAGGTATTAGTATTTTACAGATAGGGAGACTGAACCACAAAGATGTTAAGTAACTTGCCCAAGGTCACACAGCAAGGAAGTGGCAAAAACCAGGATTTAAACTCCCTGACTCCAGAGTCTGTGCTCTTAATGACTGTGTTATTCTATCCTGTGGCTGTGGTTAGTCCCTTCTACTTTTTTTTTTTTTTCCTTCTACTTTCTGAGTGGCAGTTTCCTTATCTGCAGTTTAAGGGTGTAAAACATGATGATCAGAAAGATATTGTCCTGAGATTCCTGAAAGATATCTGGACATGGGTCAGCCTTAAGCACTGGGAAGCCCTGTTGGAACATTTATCAAGAATGTGTGAATGGGGACTGCCCTGGTGGTCCAGTGGTTGGGACTCCGTGCTTCCAGTACAGGGGGTGCAGTTTCAATCCCTGGTCGGGGAACTAAGATCCCACATGCTGTGTGGTGTGGGGGGAAAAAAAAAAAAGAATATGGGGACACTCTTTGATCCATTATTCAACTTTTGAAATTTATCATAAAGGATATCATCAGATTTATGAACAAGGAGGTTCATTACAGTTTTGCTTATAATCACAGAAAATTAGAAGCAAACAAAATGTCAGACATTTGAGAAATGATGTACATCCTGTGAGGAAATAATAAGCAGCCATTAAAAATCATGTGTTCAAAGGGTACTGAATGTAACTGGAAATTTTTCATTTGTTAAGTTTGAAAAAGCACTTTATAAAACGATACACAGTATGATCTATTTATAAATGTGTGTATATGCTTATATATGAAATAAATATAAAAGATGGGAAAAAATACCCTTGGGGTTGAGAGTTTATCTCTGAGAGGTGGAATTATGAATATTTTTGTATTTTTCTTTATTCTTTTCTAAATTCCTCAAATTTTCTATAGTAAACATGTATTGCTTTTTTAATTAGAAAAATGACTTTTTTGCTTTCAAGATCTGTTCTTTTGGTCTAGCTTGGCCCCTTTCAAGCTTTGAGAGGAAACTGAATTGCAGGCTGTCAGTCTTGTGAGGGCCTCTGAAATAATCTGGTCTCAGAGAAACCAGAGGGGAAACAGTGTAATATGTTACATGTAACAGTGCTACATGTTACATGTGGGGAAACCCAGTTAAATGTGGGGAAACCCAGGGGTGCAAGGGACTTATGCAAGGTCATACAGGGAACCAGAGGCCCCAGACCCCCAGTCTGGGGGCTCAGGCATCTGCTCAAAGGCTACAGTCCATGGGCCAGGCTGCCAGAAGGGCAAGGAGGTAGAAGGGAATCACAGCTAGAATCTACGGCTAACGTGTTAATTGCTAACTACAAGTGTGGCCTTGAATGCCCAGCGTAGGTGACCCCACAGACCCACCCAGTGACATACTGGCCTGGGAATGACAGGTGAATGACAGGTGAGAGGGAGCAAAGGGTAGGCGAGGGGGCGTGGAGCCAACTGGGTGTGCCCCAGGTTTCTCCCTCTCATCTTTAGGCCTCACCAAGCGGTGCTGCCTCCCCCAGCAAGGCTGAGGGCTCGCTTACTGCCCTCAGCTGGGCTCAGACAGAAGAATGAAAGGTCTCCGCTGGTGTTACACTCGGCTGGTAAGGGGCCAGCTTGGGCTGGGGGTTGGTCAGGAAAGGTGGGGGAGAGGGGGTCTGGGCCAGGATTGGATACAGGCCGGTGTCCCCCTTCCAAGCCCCTCCCCAGCTGGCCCAGGGTTCAGAGCAAGGACTCAGGAACCTGGGGCCTTAGCGCCCAGCCCCATGGTCCCAAGACCCTCAGGAAGCACAGACCACCGTCGCCATCCCTTCCTCCCCGGAGTGGGTGCCAGATGGAGCTCTATCCAGAAGCCCGCACAGCTAGGACGCCCTCCCTAGGCCTGAACCTGGGGAATAGGAAAGCAGCTTCCTGCCCTTCTCTCCTTCTCGAGGAAGTCTGTCTTTTTCTTTTTTCCTTTAATGGAGCACCCCCTGCTGTTTTTTAAAATTAATTCATTAATTAATTAATTTTTGGCTACGTTGGGTCTTAGTTGCTGCGTGTGGGCTTTCTCTAGTTGCGGTGAGCGGGGGCTACTCTTCATTGCGGTGCGCGGGCTTCTCACTGCGGTGGCTTCTGTTGCAGAGCGGGGGCTCTAGGCACGCAGGCTCAGTAGTTGTGGCACGTGGGCTTCAGTGGTTGTGGCTCACGGGCCCTAGAGCACAGGCTCAGTAGTTGTGGCGCACGGGCTTAGGTGCTCTGCGGCTTGTGGGATCTTTCTGGACCAGGGCTCGAACCCATGTCCCCTGCATTGGCAGGTGGATTCTTAACCACTGCGCCAGCAGGGAAGTCCTTGAGGAAGTCTCTCCTGATGAAAAGCCCCGAAGTCATTGTGTGCAGGCGTGCATACACACACATACACACTCTGGTACAGAGTGGGAGCTCAATGGAGTGAATGAATGAATGAATGAATGAATGAAGACACCACCATACATGCCCACTGACACATACATATATTTACACAATCCCAACTCACACTCACAAACACATTGACAGGTAACACGAAGTTGCACTCAACACCTCACACTGATTTGCCTACACAACTCTATTTTAAGCCGACACACCACACACATTCACACAGACAAATGTGCATTTTATATGAATCTGCTAACCTGCACGCTGTCTCACCTATGACTACATGCATTGTTTCACTGGCTGAGAGGGCCTTCTTTCTTCCTTTGTAAAATGGGCGTAGTAAGAAGTACATTCTCGGGAGTTCCCTGGCACTCCAGTGGCTGGGACTCAGCGCTCTCACTGCCACGGCCCGGGTTCAATGCCTGGTCAGGGAACTGAGATCCCACAAGCCACAGAGTACGCGGCCAAAAGGAAAAAAAAGCAGCACATTCTTCTTAGAATTCTTGGGAAAATTCAGAGAGATCACGCACAGCAAGCATTTCACACAGGCCTAGTCAAATGTGTGCTGTATATTGTATATGTCATCCACTACTGTTGTTGTTATTATTATTATCGTTATTTCACGTACAAAGGCACTGCTGCGGCTCCCAGAGCTGGGCTGTCATCTGCCCTTCTCTCCTGCCCACAAGCTTAGAACGCAATCCCTGGCATCCACTCTGGATCCAGAGAAACCAGGCAGACAAACCACAGGGCCCACGGCCACATCGGATGGGCATGTGGCAGGGGCCAGGGAGGGAGCTGGCTGGAGGCGGGGGCAGGGCCTGGTCTGACGCTTGCTTCCTCTGGCTGCGCTGGTGGCTGCAGGGGCCTGGGCCGGGATGGTGAGGCGGCCGAGGCTCTCAGGCTCTGGACATGTGGAAGCTGGTGTCTCCTTGTCCCTCCACTCACCAGGCCTCTTTGTGTCTTCACAGCCCAGCCAGGTGGAGGACGCCCTGTCTGGGGAGGAGGGTGAGGAAGAGGAAACGGAGGAGGAGACAGCCCCAGCCCCCGCTCGTGCTCCTGAAGATCCAGCGGAGCCCCAGCGGGCAGAAGCCAGCCAGGTTCTGGGAGCCTCGGAGATGAGGCAGGTTCGGGCACAGTCCATGGTACAAAGATTTCAGCCCTGAGCCTAAGGGTCCCACCCTCCTGCCCCACCCCAGCCAGGCCCAAGGACACCCAGGGTCACTCCTGTGCTGTCCTCTGCTCAGTGTGTCACCTTGGGCAAATCACTTCTCCTCTCTGGGCTTTTCTTCCTTTCTTGTAAAATGACCCAGTAACCCTAGCACGGCCTTCTTCCCCGGGCCAGGAGGTTAAGGATATAGTGAACTAACCTAGTCCTTGGGAACTAACGCCAAAGCTGGGGTGGGGGTGGGAGGATGAGGTGGGGGCATTAGGAGGAAGGGTTCAGCGTCTCATCTGTTCTCTGGCTGCTGGGGGCCAAGGTGACCCCTGTGACCTGGGTTCAAATCCTGGCTCTGCCACTTACTCCCCCTGTGGGCTTCAGGCAGGTTGCTTCACCTCCCTGAGCCTCAGCTTCCTCATCTATAAAATGGGAACACTAATCCCTCTCTCTGAGGGTTCCTGCTAATTGGCGTGAAAGTCCCCTGGAAACAGTAAAGTACTCTGTAACCTGCAAAGCACCATGCTTGGGTGAGTGGTGGCTGTTCAACCTCAGTTCTCCTGGGACCCTAAGGATATGGGGCGAGGAGGGTGGGAGGACCAGGAACACTCACTCAACTCCAGTCCTGTCCCTTAGATCAGCCTCCACCTCCCCCCGAGAGTCGCTGGATACTCCTGGAGTCTAGCCTTTTGCACGTCGAGGGACGGCTTCAGTCTGCGGAGCCTGTACAGACAGATGGAGGGCCACAGCGGGCCGGTGCTGCTGGTGCTGAGGGACCAGGATGGCCAGGTGAGCCGTGCTGGGAGTGTTAGTGGAAGGGATGCATGTCGATGGGCCCCCGAGGGCCTCTCCAGCCCCCAGCTCTGCCCCAGGCTCCCCAGGAGCCTCTCTAGGACGGGCCTATGTTACCAAGCCTGAAGGGTGGTGCTGCCAGTGGACCTCCAGCTCCCTTCCAGCGGCAAACTGCAAACTCTTCCTTCCAGATGTTTGGGGCCTTCTCCTCAGCTATTCGACTCAGCCAAGGCTTCTACGGTACCGGCGAGATGTTCCTCGTCTCCTTCTCTCCGCAGCTGAAGGTGATGTTCTTAACCTTCCAGGCGGGGAGTGGGATCTATGGCAGGACAAAGAACCCGGGGTCCCAGTGGCCCCCAGCTCCATCCCCCATGCTGGGTGCCTGGTGTCCTTCCATCTTTCCACAGAGGGAGCACAGCAGGGCAGTGGCAGGCAGAGCATCCCCCTTCATTTAAAAAGTGCTCAGCTCCTGGCAACCACTGACTGGCTTGCGAGGAGGTGTGTCGCTCAGCAGATACAGGTTGGAAAGACAAAACTGGTCCAAGTGCAGGTAGCCCTGTGGGTGTGGGGGTAGGAAGATGAAGACAGACATGCCCAGTGGCTTATATTTTCTTAGGCAGTGTCGGGTAAGGCCATCAGCTAAGGGCGAGGATGCAGAGGAGGGTGTGAAGGTTGAGGGGAGAGGAGGTATGGCAGGAGTAGAAAGGGAAGCTGCTGGAGAAAACTGGAGACGGAAGGGTAGCTAGGCCGGGCTGACTGGAGGTCCGAGACTGCGAATGCAAAGGCCACTTACTTCGGTGTGTGCTCTTCTCTAGCAAAATTCAGCCCCTCAGATTCAAGCACGGAGAGCGCGATGGGAGGGTTCAACCACGACTGGGGTTTTGCCAAGCTGCTTTGCTAGAGGGAGACAGGGAAAAGGGAGTTGAATGGAGTGGAAACACGAAAGAGATGAAGCAGTAGCTGCAGGTGCATTGGTTTTGCCATTAGAAACCCCTGTCCCACGCACAGAGCAAGACACCTACAGATACATGCAACAACATAGGCATCTGGTTGCATGACAAGGAGGTCACAAGCTTGGACTGACTGCCTTGCCGAAGGCAAAACACACCATATCTGCTGCGTCGCCTCCATCGCCAGCCTGGAAATCTTATCAGGGAAGAGGAGAGGGGACAGTTGTTTACAATAAACCCATGCTGGATACTAGTCCCCACCGCTGGCTTTCCAGGAGGGTTCACCTACTAGAATCCTCAAGTTGTACAAGGTTCCTCCTACTGCTCTGACAGTTCCTTGGCAGAATCCTTTGCTGGTTCCTCCTCATCTCCCCAACCTTTTAACGTCATGGGGTCCTCAAGCTCAGGCTTTGGTTGTCATCTCTTCTCTGACTACCCTCTTTTCCTTCGAGTCCTCATCGATTCTCACAGCTTTCCATGCCATCCAGGTGCTGATGGCCTCTCCCCCTGGACTCCACACTCACATACATCCAACCACTACCCAGTGTCTCCAGTTGGATCTAAATGATATTTCAAGCCTCACATGTTAAAAGCTGAGCTCCTGACTTTCTCCCAGAAAATCGGTTCCCCCTGCCATCTTCCCTGACAAAGTTAACGGCACCTCTATCTTTTCTGCCGTCGAGACCAAAAATTTTGGAGCCCTTCTTAACACCTCTTTCACACCCTACATCTGAGCTGTCAATGAATCCTGATGGCTCTTCCTTCTCTTTCTATCGCTATCCAGAATCCACCACTTCTCACTATGTCCTTTGCTGTCACCCTGGTTCAAGCCACCATCATTACTTGCCTGTGTTCCTGCTATAGCCTCCTAATGCTTCCACCTTCAGTCATCACAGTACCTGGAGTGAGCCTTTTAAAAGGTAAGTCAGGGCACGTCACTCCTGGGCTCCAAGCTGCCGATGGCTTCCTTTCTCCCTCAGAGAAAAGCCAAAGTCTTTACAATAACCTACAAGTCCCTACGTCTCTTGGCCTCTCTCTGATGTCATTTCTTGCTACTTTCCCTCTCCTGCACTCTGCTGTAGCCACACAGACCTGTCGGTTTGTTCTTAAACAGGCAGGCCTGTTCCTACCTCAGGGCCTTTGCACACACTGCTCTACCTAGTGTGCCCTCCACAGGATCTCTATGTGGGTCGGTTCTCACTTCCTTTAGGACCCTGCTCAGATGTCACCCTCTCGGCAAGGCCCTCCCTGGCTGCCTGCTTTAAATTTGTAACACTCCAGCCCCTAGAAATCCTTATTGCCCTTCTCTACTTCTTTTCCCTTAGCTTTTGTCGCCACCTAATATACCATTTATTTTACTGATTTACCCGCCTCCTGCCGCTAGAGTGGGAATTCCAGGAGGCAGGAATTTTTGTCTGTTATGTTTGCTGTTCTCTCCAGTGACTAAACAGTGCCTGGTGCTAAGTGCCAAAAAATTCTTCAAAGGAACTTATGATTTTTTTCAGGGGATCACTATAGTCTTCCCAGGATACTGTTATGGAATCTCATCCTTTCAAAAATTGGTTAATTTTTGCCTGTCTTTGGTCTTCTGGCACCTCTTGTGTTCTGCATGAATTCCCAGCCGTTCCTTTACTACTCTTCCAAGAAGCACCATGAACGTGGCCTTAATTTTTTCTGCAGCAATGTTTATCTTCCTCCTTCAAGTCTGAAGGTCATGTTCCTTGAGGAAAGTGGAGGAGGAGCTGAATGGTTCTGTCTTCTTGTGGCCACTTGTTAATATTATCTCACCTCTTCTGAGCCCAGGGCTTATCTTTTGTTAGTCCATTTTCTTGCTTAACACCCTTTGGTTGCTCAGAGCATTTTTGGCAACTAATTACAGGCAATAATATGCTATACTTTTGCAGCCTTTAAAAAATCTTTTTATTAGCTAAATTGACCCTTGAATAATTTGTTTATTCAACAAACATCTATGCCATGTCTCAGGAATACTGCCGGAATCAAGGCAGCCGTCACAGAGCTTACCTGTTAGCTGGGCAGGCAGTGGCATATTGCCACATGAACAGGGCCTGGGAGGAAGGGCTACTTTCAATTCCTCTGGGATGACATTTGGGCTGAAAGATGAGAAGTGCGCCCTTTGAGGATCTGGGGGAAGAGCATCCTGGGCAGAGGGGTCAGCAAGCGTGAAGATCCTAGAGCGGCAATAGCTTCAGGTGTCCCAGGGACAGAAGGGCCAGGGTAGATTAAGTGCAGTCGTTAAGGGGGAAAAGAGGTCGGAGAGAAAATCGGGGGCACAGCAGGCTGGACTTTCAGCTGTTGTAAGCGGTTGGATTTTATTTCCAGGGCCATTGGAGGGCTTTAGCAGAGGAGGGCTAACATCCGATTGGATTTTGAATAGGTCACTGACCGCAGTGCGGACATGGGCTCTGGGCAGGAGACAGTGGAAGCAGAGACCCATTAGGAGGCTGTGATCCAGGGAGGAGTGACTGGCGGGGACGGATGGGACAGAAATGGTGGTAGTCAGGGTGTCTCTTTGGGGTGGGGCCCACAACACTTGCTGAGGAACTGGGTGTGAGGCAGCACTGGGGAGTGTGCAGGCTTGGTGTTGCCTCCAGCGAGGGGAGGAAACAGTAAGGGTAGAATCAGGGCCCCGCTCCTGACCTGGACTTTCCGCCTCCTCTCTCCCGCTTTGGAAGCAGGAAGCCTCAGAGGGTTCTGGTCTATTCCTAGAACAGAAGGGCTTTGGGGCTGTGGGAATTCAGACTGGAGGGCAAGAGGAGATGAACTCCAGGGATACTGGAGCCCAGAGTAGTTCCTGCGCCTTCGTTGGGGCCTGGAGGTTCTGTTTCCTCCACAACACTGCCGCCCAGTGGTGTAGAGCCAAAGTGCAAGGGCAGGACTCACCCAGTAACCGCAGGTTTCTCCTATCATCACAGGTCTACAAGTGGACAGGAAACAACTCTTTCTTTGTGAAAGGAGACTTGGATTCACTGATGATGGGATGTGGCAGGTGCGTGTCTCAGTCCTCCCCGAGTCTCGAGTGTCGGGGTGGTCTGTGCTCGGATCCCTTCTCCCGTCCGGAAATGCTGAGCTAGGCTGCCCCAGACAAGATGGGGAGGCTGCTGGTTAACCTTCAAGCCTCTCCCTTCAGCAGCTCCTGGGGCCTGCTCAGTCCACTAGCCAACCCCCTAAACCCTGCTCTAAGTCAATATTGAGAGGAGAGGGTGGCGTGAACTCTCCCCCAAAGTGTTTCTTTGGTGACAGCTTAGGCTGAATTTATGTGTAACTTTGGAAACAGCATTCCATATGGTTGGATGAGGCTAGATTCAAGGGATGGGCAAGCCTCAGATTTACCTGTCAGCTCCATGATCGTAGGAACATAACTCACTGGAGGAAGGCAGGCATCTGCCTGGAACCCGGCATGCGTGCGTGCGTGCGTGCGTGCGTGTGTGTACGCGTGCGCGCGACTCTTCGGGGTGGGAGATGGAGTGCGTTAGGAAGACAAGGTTAGTCTCGCCTCTGGTATGACCTGCAAGTTCAGGCAGAATAACTCTTATCCTGCGGGTACAGATGAAAGCATTGCTTGCTTAGTACCAGGCAAGTTCTTTGCTCTCCCAACTGCCTGAAAAGCCTCCACTGAGAGGCAGATTGACACAGAACGCACCAGCCATGGCTGATTTGCAGTAAGCCACTTCCCAGCTCCAGCCTAGGTTTGCTGTCAAACGAGGGGATTAGAATGGATGCCCTCTGACGTGTTTTGGGCTCAGAGTCCACGCTTGCGCGAGTCCCTCCTTTGGTTAAGCGTTGCCATCTTTAACGTTCTGAATGTTCTAAAACTGGACTGTGGTGATGGTTGCACCACTGCATATATTTATCGAAATCATTGAACTGTAAAAAAAAAAACAACGCTCCAAACCCTGTGGGGAACAACATGCGAGCCCCTAACAATCAGGATAAATTGGTTTAAGGGGAGCTGAGACAAAGGCGAAGTGAGGCTGCGGTCGCGGTGTAGCCAAGCGCCGCTGGTGCAGGCCCGAAAGGTGTCAGCACCCAGGAGGGAGCGATGCCAAGACTCTCCTCTCTCTTTAGTGGCCACTTTGGGCTGTGGTTGGATGGAGACTTGTATCACGGGGGGAGCCACCCCTGTGCAACCTTCAACAACGAGGTGCTGGCCCGGCAGGAGCAGTTCTGCATCAAGGAGCTAGAGGCCTGGGTCCTGAGCTGATGCCCCGGTGGGCAGCTTCCTGGGGCAACAGAGGCTTGGATCTGCCCCTGGATGCTGACGAGGCCTCCCTCACCCTGGGCAGTCCATTCTGTCCGAAACACAGATGGCAAAGTGTCCCAGTGTGGACTGTGGCTGTGAGCCAGCCTCCCGTCGCCCGAGGACCAAGACAGGCATGGGCACAGCCCATTTTCTCCTGTAGAGGGGACTTTGAAGGAGTGAAAGCACTTATACCTCACCAGAGCAGCACAAAGTCCCTCAGGAAAATGATCTTTTTAGAGAGAGTATACAGTTAATACATGTTTATTGTAGAAAAACCAGAAGATATAAAAGAATTAAAGTTGCCTAAAATTCAACCACCCCCCAAAACACTAACATTTCAAATATATCCTTCCAGACAATTTTCCAAGGAGATATATATATATATATCTTACAAAATGGGATTCTACTCTATATGTGTTGGACATTATTCTAACTTAAAGAATATTGTCAAGCCACAGACACCAGGACTCAACCAGTGAAATTAATAAAGACTCCAGCAGCATCCTTCTTTTCCCAGAACATTGAGGGCTTTCTGTCTGCCACCAGTGTGCCACCGGGTGCCTGCAAATCTCTTATTTAATTCCACGAGGAAAATATGAAAGCAGCAAATGAACAATATGCATATTTGGGTAAAGAATTTGAAATTCTGTAGATGGGAACCTCAGGGAGGTTAAAAAAGGAGGAAGGGTATGTTTTCTGGCAAAACAGGAGCTCAGAAAAACTAAAAAAAAAGAAATCCATATCCCTCCCCATGCCAGTGCCTGTCTCCTTCCAGCAGATTCTTTATCAGGCCATTACTTGCCATTATTGAATGAGGAAAACCAAGTAACATAGGCCCTGTTAATATCATCCCCTCTTGAAGACCCAACACAGTGCTGAGGTATAAAGAAACATCTGGGCGCATTCCTAGACCAAACACAGTTCTTTTGCACAAAAGGGTCAAAACTGGGCACACAAGTGTGAGAGAAAGTCGTCAAGGAAGACACGGTTGGTTTCAAGATAGAGATATATTCATGAGGTTTTATTGCAGCTGTTTCCCTCACCCAGATGAAATAACCAGTCACTTGAACTTGCAGTTCTATTTACATTCTCAATGTGACAATGCTCAGTAACTCTAGAGACCAAGCTGTTAAAGTCTCTGTTTTTATACAAATAGTGAAGATGTTTCTTAGGAAAAATTTAACCTTGCCAGTGGCACGTGGTTCCCATAATTAAAACAGTTGCAAAGAGCATAAAGTGCAGCTGCCTGGTATGTAACAAAAGATGCAAACAAAATAGATTCAAGTTGTTTCTCAGAGAGCACAACGATACAACACTGAGACCACAAAATTGCAGAGTAAAACAATGATTTAAAGGTAGGAGGTGCAAAAATAAAACAATCTTGGCAGAGAAACATTACATTCTTGACCTTGGGTCCGGGCACATGGAGTCTGGGACGGATTTCTCCCTGC
>NW_006772681.1:2025766-2048493 GCF_000442215.2 Lipotes vexillifer | reverse complement strand
CGGATGCTTCTCCCTGCTGAACATTACAGAGGCACCTTGGTTAAAATGGACGTGACTCAGTACCACGGACCACTTTCCTTGTGCTTCTATGAGCCCATGTGTGACCACAACCCCACCACACAGCACCGTGGTGGGAGAGAAGGGTTCTAACTACTCTATGAATTAGGGTCAACTCTTTATCTACTGAGGGATGGGGGAGGGGCGATAGTGCACAACGGCAGACATTCCAAAATACCTGTCACCCTAGTGTCTACAGCAGAGAGCCTGGTTACACAGTGGAAGGTGCAGCACTCCTAAGGCCCTGGGGATAATCCGCTGGCCTGTGGTCTGAGTTCCTCCCCACTCCCTCTTGCTCTTGCCCAGGGCCAGGGCTGGCTCCCCAGGCCCAGCCTGCCAGGGAGTGTCAGGCTTTTGTAAGGGACTGTCGAAGCACAAGATGTTAGGGGCTCATGACTACACTTCCCACTGCCCTGCCTCTGGCAGCCACCAGCTTTGGCTCTAACTCCAGACTTTGCTCTTGGTGAATTTCTGTAGTGCTGGGGATGTGCGTATGGGAGGAGAGCCCTCAGTTCAGGAGCGCTGCTCAACCAGTGGCGTAGAGACACAGAGCGGAACCTGGAGTTCACTGGGCAATCACTTCATCTCTGCACGCGTAGCTACCAGCAAAAATGAAGTCCCAGCTCTGAGGAGCCCTGAGGATGGACGGTTCCTGTCATGACCTCTGATCAGCACCCAAGCAAGATGCAGAGAGCAGGTGGGAGGGAAGCTGCCTTCTCCAGGCTGGGCAGTGGCAGAACCCTCAGGGCTCGGGCAGTGAGCACTCAGGAGAGAAAGAAACCAACACCGGCTAGAGCCACAGCTGACCCAGAGAACAGCTTGGTTTGGGGGATCCCTCTGCCACTGGGGCTAGGGGTCTCCTATAAGGTAGTTTTATGCCCCACTTCAGAGGAGGCCAGAGCCCTCAGATCTTTTCAGCAAATCAATCAGGCCTGTCATCAAAACACTGGAGCCCCTCCTGGCCCTCATCTACTGTTGATCCCACATGGCAGCTTACAGGGGGCTAAAAGGGTGAGGGTAGGTGCCTTTCACTAGTATTCCAGTCACTCAAGGAGAGCTCTCTTCAAATTTGGGGTGATGGGCACCTCCTCAGGGGCGCAGGATTTTACGTTTTGCTTTTAACTGTGGCTGTTCGTGACAATCCCAAATGCAAATTCCAGTGTGCACCTTTGTCTAATTTCCAAATTTTTAAAAAACAATCGTATGTCCTAAGAGTTCAAAGTACATAAAACGGCAGTTATTCTAAGAAAACAGGCTGCTAAAGAAGAAAGGCTTTGATTAATATTAAAAATAGGCAAGGCTGTGCTTTCCATAGCTCATGTAATAAAGTTTGCCTAATACCTGTTCCTCTAAATAAAAATGACTTAGCATGTGTGTACATTCAAAATATAAAATAAAAAGCACTAGTTGTAGAACTCTGTAATCAAATTCCCTAAATTAATTGTGTTGGGGGGAGGAGGGAGAGGCTTTTTGTAAACAACTGGTTGCAGACATTCACACTGAGTCATCTGGAAAAAGCTGGACTCTGGATTTGGATGCTTCTCGGGTGTAAGCTGGACTCTGGGCTGAATCTGTGTAATTCCACTCCAGTTTTCGAGGTGTTATAAGTGGGGCTACAATATCACCATCCTGTCAAAGAGAGAAACTAGACATAGAGAAAAGCCAGTTTTCATGGTTTTGAGCGAACGCCTCAGGTACACATATCTCCGTCCTGCAGACAGATTGCTTCTGGACAGACTTACTCTTGGGAAACCCCAGACTGTATATATGCTCAGTGTGTGGGCTGAATTAAAAGCACCACGGTCCTAGCAAGGGAAGAGCCCTCAGAGCAAAAGCCACCAGACCTATTTTCACATGGCTAGGTTTTACGGCCCTCTCCCTTCACACACTTCCACGGAACACACTCTCCTCTTTCCAGGAGAAAGAGGGCCCGCACTGGACCCCTGCTCCTCTCTTTCCTAGTCTCCCCTGTAATAAATGTCCCAGGTCCGTAAGACGGCAAAGAGGGGAAGGACAGTGTGCGCCTGCAGAACTTGAGCTTTGCTCCACAATCAAGGCTATAACTTTGGCCCCATCAGCATTGACTCCACCCAAAACAAGGGATGGTGTCAAAGTGAAGTGACACTACGACTTGAAAACAAAGAGTGTGAGAAGCTAGGCCCTCTAACACCTGACTCTATCCTGAATCGTTCTTGAACTTGTGGATGGATTCTCGAGGTTATATGAGGGTACAGGATTCGTGAGATCCTTTATCGCACTAGGAAGAGAATGCTTGTGATAGAACATCGTGGCCTTCAGTTGCCTACTTGCTCTCAGATCCCCTCTTCGCCTCCCTCTGCTGTGCTGCATAACAGGAGCTGCTCTTGTGAACTACGTTTCCCAGCTCCCGTGTCTACTGGCCTCCAGTCAGGTTTGGCCGATGGGAGGCACTGGTGGGAGGCTGGAAGAGAGGGGGGCAGAGAAGCCAGGGTGTCTCTCCCCTAACCCCTCTGGCTGGGTACAGTGGCTGTGGTTCTAGCTTCTGCAGGTGGCCCAGCACCTGGACTCCCTCCTCCCACCCTAGAGGTGGCAGCAGCTCCCTCCTGTTGTCTCACTGTCCTGTTTGCCCATTTAGCTCTTCTAAAGCTTTCGGATCTCATGCCCCGTATCACATTTCTTCTGCTGACCTATGCTGGATCTGACTTGATAGAGCTATTATTAAAAGCAGCCACACTATTGCCATGACACTCATATTCGGAAGACCCATACCTCAAGTCAACATGATTTGTTTTCAAACTCGTCTCTATTTCTACCAAACGTCCTTATCTCTACCCGTTCTAATTTCAACTCTAGTGAATTTTATGAACGCCGACTTGACTATGTCACTTTCCTGCTTACACACCCCAGTGGCTCCCACTGCTCTGGTGCTCTTGGCTTACAGCACTGTGCACAGTGCCCCGCCCCCATCCCTAAATGCACCCTGTTCTCTCTCACCTTCCGGCCTCCCCCCCACCCCACTTTACCCAGCTGACTCCTCACCCATTCTTCAGGTCTCAGCTTCCAAGTCCCTCTTTAAATAAGCCTTCCCCAACCAACCAGACTTAAACCCGGCTCCTTTTTGCTCCTCTAAGACTGCCCACACTGCCCCTGACCCCAAAGCACTTACCACACCATTGTGACTGTTATTTACTCATGTGTCTGTTATCCCCAAATAGAGCGAAACCCATGGGAACTGTCTCAGGTACCGTTCCATCCCTGGCCCCTAACATAGGGCCTGGTGAAAACACTCATTCCCTGACTGAATGTATCTGGATTTAAGGTCACTATCACATGGCTGAACTTGAATAGCCTCTTGTCTCTCTGCTTCCAGTCTCTCCACCTTCCAATCCATCTGCTTCTAGAGTTTTCCTTCTTCATCAGGGGTTTAGTCTCCTTAGGAGCTACAGTACCTAAGACAGACATACTTCCTTATTTCCACTGGTCTCACTCTAGCTGACAGCAGCATGGTAAGTCTTGAATACTCTGCCCACCGTATATAACAATAAATCTTTCTTAGCTGATTACCCACGCTTGTCCACAATCCAGCCGACTCTTCCGTTTCCATCACCTCAACAATAAGACTTTGAGGCCCCCAGACACACCCAACTTGTTCCAGTTTCATTTTTGTGTAGCTCCCATTTCTCTCTGCTACTCATCCAAACACAATCCAGCCTTCTGGATGTAGCAGAATCCTCCCTCCTGCCTAAGACTTTTCTTTCTTCCTTTTTTTTTTTTTAACATCTTTATTGGAGTATAATTGCTTTACAATGGCGTTAGTTTCTGCTTTATAACAAAGTGAATCAGCTATACATATACATATATCCCCGTATCCCCTCACTATTGCGTCTCCCTCCTACCCCTATCCCACCCCTCTAGGTGGTCACAAAGCACCGAGCTGATCTCCCTGTGCTATGCGGCTGCTTCCCACTAGCTATCTATTTTATATTTGGTAGTGTATATATAAGTCCATGCCACTCTCTCACTTCGTCCCAGCTTACCCTTCCCCCTCCCCGTGTCCTCAAGTCCATTCTCTACATCTGTGTCTTTATTCCTGTCCTGCCCCTAGGTTCTTCAGAACCATTTTTTTTTTTTTAAGATTCCATATATATGTGTTGGCATACGGTATTTGTTTTTCTCTTTCTGACTTGCATCACTCTGTATGACAGACTCTGGACATACTCCACCTCACTACAAATAACTCAATTTCGTTTCTTTTTATGGCTGAGTAATATTGCATTGTATATATGTGCCACATCCTCTTTATCCATTCATCTGTCAGTGGACCCTTAGGTTGCTTCCATGTCCTGGCTATTGTAAATAGTGCTAGAGTGAACATTGTGGTACATGACTCTTTTTGAATTATGGTTTTCTCAGGGTATATGCCAAGTAGTGGGATTGCTGGGTCGTATGGTAGTTCTATTTTTAGTTTTTTAGGAACCTCCATACTGTTCTCCATAGTGGCTGTAACAATTTACAGTCTCACCAACAGTGCAGGAGGGTTCCCTTTTCTCCACATCCTCTCCAGCATTTATTGTTTGTAGCTTTTTTGATGATGGCCATTCTGACTGGTGTGAGGTGATACCTCATTGTAGTTTTGATCTGCATTTCTCTAATGATTAGCGACGCTGAGCATCCTTTCATGTGTTTGTTGGCAATCTGTATATCTTCTCTGGAGAAATGTCTATTTAGGTCTTCTGCCCATTTTTGGATTGGGTTGTTTTGTTTTGTTTTTGATATTGAGCTGCATGAGCTTCTTGCATATTTTGGAATTCAGCACCACCAAACCAGCTCTACAACAAATGCTAAAGGAACTTCTCTAAGGCTTTTCTGACAGCTCTCCCAAAGCTCTGAGTCCTAACAGACTCACCTGTGTCCCTCCCTCTGGCATCTGACAAAGAGCCGATGTACTGGGCTACTCTTTCACGTCTCACCTTTGGTTTTTGTTTCCTTCAGCACCCAACACATGGGGGCGGGGTGGGAAGCAGCTAAGGTGTTGTGAGAGACGGCACCAGGCCAGGAAGTAGAACTCTGTTTCCCACCTGCCTGCCAATCATATTCATTCAGTCAACAAATATCAACTGGTCACATTCTCTGTGCCAGGCACCCACCATGTGCAGGTCAATAAGGGACAATTTCAACAATATTCTCTATGGGATTGGCAACTAGAGAATTTAAATAGGTTATAGGTTTGGGAATGCTGAGTTTGAAATAAGTTAGAAAACTTGTTATCAGTTATATGTGGCCTTAAATAAGTTAAAACTCAGCTTTGGTAACCTTCTCTTCAAGATGAGGACACAATATCTCACCCCCCAGGGTCACTGGGAGGACTGGGTGAGACAACTGGTGAGAACACTGTCAAGTACTATTCACATGTTCACCATCTTAAACTTTTATTAGGACAATAGTGATAAACAGAGCACCCACTCACAATTGCTGTAGGAAGAAACTGCTGGTGGACACAGGTTCAGGCATTTTAAAAGGAGAGCTTAATGTGGAAAAACCTTTTTCTCCCAAACCAAAACCAAATGACATTTATTTATTTACTTTAAACTTTTAATTTCATATTGAAGTATAATTGATTAACAATGTTGTGTTAGTTTCAGGTGTACAGCAAAGTGATTCAGTTATATATACACATGTATCTCTTCTTTTTCAAATTCTTTTCCCATTTAAGTTATTACATAATATTGAGCAGAGTTCCCTGTGCCACACAAGGTCCTTGTTGGTTATCCATTTTAAATATAGCAGTGTGTACATGTCAATCTCAAACTCCCCAACTATTCCTCCCCCGTACCGTTCCCCCCAGTAACCGTAAGTTCGTTCTCTAAGTCTGTGAGTCTGTTTCTGTTTTGTAAATAAGTTCAACAAATGACTATATTTAAATGAGAACTTTTCAGAGGGATGTAAGGATTGCTTGTGTTTTTTACTTAAACATTTGTGCAATGTATGTGAATAATGTCACCCACCTGTGGCTTGGTGAAGTCATTGATTAAACACCAGTGAACGAAATGCTGTTGTGCAGCATACAGACTCCTTTTATCAGTCTTCTTACAATAAACTCGAATCAGCTGCTCAGCAAATACCTCTGGCAAAAACTGTGAAACCTTTTTAAAGAAGGAAAAATTTCACTGTCACCTTGAATTCACACACTGAAGAGAGATCAGCTGTTCCTAAGCTCCATGCTTGATGTTATATTAAAAGCACCATGTTGTTTTGCTATTTTATCCCAATGATAATCCAGAGAAAAGAATTCAAGGCAGCTGTCATATTGCAAAATGTCCCGCAATTTTATGTCCATTAATAGAAGATGAAAGGTTTGTATGATATAATTACATGAAGACTACTGACTCTCACACAGAAGATATGCAAATATGCACATTTCACTTAGATGACTTCAACCATATGACACTCCCTTCCCACCAGACTTATAAGCTAGCCTCTAAACCAAAAAACAGAGCTTTCTTCCGTGTTTAGCAAACAGGAAAAACTGGCTCCTAAGATGGTCTAGGCTACACAAAATCAGGTATACTTTAATTTTAAAGATATGCTTCTGCTTCTTTTTTTTTTAACAGTACACATTGACTTTAGGACTCAACCTGAAAGTAAAATGCAATTTACTGTAAAGTTCCAAATGCCACTGTAGTATATTTGTTTTACCTAAGTAGTTACCTGATTTTTAGTAATCATGATTGCCTGGCTGGGCTCACTCTTACAATAGAAGCGAACATGATCAATAGGATTCTTGTCTTCCATCCCATAATCCATGTTGATAACCTTAATACAAGCAATAAATAAGTGATCGTGTACATAATAGCAATGAGAGTTCAATTCAGGGTTGTGGGGCATCACAGGAAATGAAGCAGAGCTCTCTGGAGGTTGAGAAGTAGGAGCCCTGGTAGGGTGGCTCATAGCGGAATAAAGGTAGCTCTGGTGCATGACCCATAGGGAATTGGTCTTTGAAATCTGGGTGGGGTGGGAGGGGTATTTGTGCTTTCAACGTAATTAGGGTATAACGTCAATACCTACTATGTGATAGAAACGTGGCAGGCACTGTTGTGTAGAGATACAAGGACCCTTGATAAAATCGCAGCCCCCGTAGACCACATGGCCTAGACTGAGGTAGAACAAATAATTTAAAAAGTAACTATCGGGAATTCCCTAGTGGTCCAGTGGTTAGGGCTTGGTGCTCTCACTGCTGGGCCCGGATTCCATCCCTGGTCAGGGAACTAAGATCCTGCAAGCTGTACAGCCTGGCCAAAAAAAAGTAATTATCTAACACCATTTGTCATAAGAGCTACCAAGGAAAAGCAAATGGTACTGTGAAACTTTGTAACCTGGGAACCTAGTAGTCTGGGGCTCCTAGGCAATGACTGGAAATGTTTTCCTGGGAAAGTGACTTTACTAATAAGTGAGCAGGAATTAACCAGGCCTAGGTAGGAAAGAAAAGAATTCCAGGCAGAAGAAACAGCTCTGAAGCAGAGAGGACTGAAACTTGTCTGCTGGTTTTAGTAACACTGAAGTCATTGGTGATCTTAGTGACAGTAGTTTTAATACAGGCAGACGTCAGAGATATTGCAATACATGCAAAGTGCAATAAAATGACTTGCAATAAAATGAAATATAGCTGTATAGTGATGGTGACAGAGAAAAGGTTCAGAAGTAGATGAGACGGGACTTCCCTGGCGGGCCGGTGGTTAAGACTCTGTGCAGGGGGCACGGGTTTGACCCCTGTTTGGGGATCGAAGATCCCGAAAGCCATGTGGCGTGGCCAAAACAAACAAACAACAAACAAGGCAAAACAAAAAAGAAGTAGATGAGAAGTGAGAGAGAAGACAACTTTTGGAAGTTTGGCTGTTACGAGAGGCAAGAGGGGAGAATATGAAGCGGATCATGGTACCCAGGAAAGGTAAGGGGACACAATTTTTTGATGAGTTTAACCCTGAAGAAGAGAAGATGGGTAAAGAGGGGTGCGGGGTTTGTTATTTTCTTAAGATGAAAGTCTGTTTAACTGCTGATGGGAAAGTCAAAGAGAGAGAGGAGAGAACGCATACTGTGTGGTTCTGCAGACGTTCTGAGACAAATTGCTCTCTGGCTGTACTGCCCAATGGGGTAACCACTGGCCATGTGTGGATTTTTACATGTCAAGTCGTTAACATTAAATATAAGAATAAAATTAGTTCTTCAACTGCAGCAGCCACATTTCAGTGCTCAATAGACATGTGTGGCTAGTCACTACTGAAATGGACAGCACAGATACAGACCATTTCCATCACCACAGGAAGTTCTATTGGACAGCCCTGGCCTGGAACACAATTAGAAGGGTTACCCTTAGCCTTTTGGTAGGAAGAGAGACACTTCCCCACTGTACCAGCACGAAGTCTGAACACAGCTGCACATGGAGGCAGGCTTGTTTATTTGACGGTGTAGGTGGAGAGAGTTCCTATCTAATAACCTATATTTTATCTCTGAAATAAGAGCTGAAGTGGAGTTAGTCACTGAGAGTGAATACAGTTGGGGTTTGGGAAGCAGGGCTGGAGATTTGGGAGGAGTGAAGATGGTTTGAAATAGTCACTATGGAGACTAGGAGAATTGCACTAAGCTTGCCAGAAAGTCCAGAGGGCCCACCTAGGGTTGGTGACCATGAACTGTCATTCAGCGTTTTGCGAGGGAGTTGAGGGTAATTGCAGAAAATGACTGAATTAATGGAAACATGATCTAAGTTAGACTGGGAGAGAAATAAAGATAGAAGATCACTAACCAGCTGGAAGAAAGTCAGGAGACAGTAAACTGGAGGTCCCGATGAGCTAGGAACAAGCAAGTAATGAAGAAAGGGGTTTATGGACAGAGATGGGATGCTTCAGTTACTGATTTTTAGAGGGAGGGCATTTTCAAATGTTGATAAGGTTCAGAGGTGGAGGGGATAAGGTCACTGAAGATGAGGATAAGGAGATCAGAGTTGGCGCCATGTGGACTATGAAGCCACTAAGGATGATGGCAGGAACCGGAGTAGAGTGGGAGGCTCTGCACCATGCCGAAACCTTCAACCAAGAGGACAGGAGATGGTTTAAGGATGTCAGTCTCAGAGGAACAGGGATCTTGCATGGGGTCTTGAAGTGGTACTAGGGAACAAGAGAACTGATGAACAGGAAGGTCTCCTGACCCTGAGGAATGTGCTTTTCCTGAAAGAGCTGCAGGGGAATCAGGCTCTCAGGGGACAGCCAGGCTGCAACAAAGGCAAAAAGATAGTCAGGGAAGAGGCTAAAGACAGAGGGGAGTTAGTTAATTACGGAGTGGAAATTCCAAAGGGCTCCACGGACAGGTTTGGGACAGGGAAGAGACTGGAAGTGAAGTAAGGGGAAGAAATAGAGTAATGTGGTGATGACAGTACAGAAAAGAACAGATGATAAGAGGGGCTTATCCTGTGAGTGGTGACTGAAGAAAACCGGTATATGTGCTTTGCTGGCTATGCTGCCAGTGGCCTGTGAGACAAGGGTGGACATCTGATATTCAGCCATGGTCCAGAAGTGAGACCAGGGGTCTGCAGTACACAGCCAGCCCTCCCACTCTGCATGGTCTACTGGCTTTGATAGCAGCATTCCTTTATCTGTGAGGGAGAATTGCTCAGTCCTCCCCACGGTCCCAGGGCTGGTGCTGTCACAGGTCTCTCTCCTGGGTGTTGTTTCATAAGGGAGGGACCTGATGCAGCATTGACATTTTACCCATCGTGGTAAGGCATGAACACTAATCAAATTTTCAACAATTTAAGTGCCACTACTTCTTCGGTATTTATTTCCTTGGCTTTAGAATAGTAATAAAAGGCAATCCCTAGTTTCTTCATAATGCATAACTGTAAATTCCTCCTTAAAGCAGATTTGATAAAACAGTTATTTTCCAGAAGGGCAATGTTATACACAGATCCCGTTCTTAACCAAGCACTCAAAGAGTAAAAAAGTAGCTACAGACCAACAACAATGAATCTTTAATTCTAAATAGTAAATTATGTTTTATAGCCCATTACATAATAATAAAAGTTACTACATACAGTCCCCAAAGGGGCCATGTATGGTAAGATGCACCACGTAAATATATTACACTGTCAAGCTATAACTAGATGCTAATTCATGATAAGACATTTAATTAGCAGTTTTATTGCTTTCTCAGAATACAGATAGGCTTTACCCATCTTAAAATGGAAAGAGTTTCAGATTATGAAACTCTTTTACCATACTCACTGTAAAAAAAAAAAAATCACCTGCAATTCCACCACTCGGGTAGAAACAGTGTTAACATTTTACTATTAATATATCCAAAATTTTTTCAATATGTTCACTGCACACACACATTTAAATGTAATGTATATACATTTAAAGAAACAAAATCATTCCGTATGTACTTTTTTTCACTTATTATAAACATCTTTCGATGTTAAAAACAACTTTTAATGTTTGCATTATTCCACTGAATTTCCTATTGAGAGACATATATAGGGACTTCCCTGGTGGTCCAGTGCTTAAGACTCCACGCTTTCAATGCAAGGGGCGCGGGTTCGATCCCTGGTTGGGGAACTAAGATCCCACATGCCACGTGGCATGGCCAAAAAAAAAAAAAAAGACATACACATTTTCCCCCTAATTTCACACTATAATAAAGCCACAATAAATATATTTGTGCTTTTTTTGAAAAACCGATCACCTCCTTTGGACAAATCCCCAGAATGAAACTGCTGGGTCAGTTAAAATTGACCCTAGTTTGGTCTCTTGTATCAATTTACACTCCCATTTTCACATACCTTTATTATCACAAAATCTTATAAAAAAATTTTTATCTCATACGTCTGATAATCAAAAAACTCGTTGCATCAATTTGCCTATAGGTTAACAAGAAAGTTAAACTTTTTTCATGTCTATTGGCCACGTGTATGTCATTTTCTCCTATGCATGGCAGCCACTTGGAAGTACCTCTGATCCTCTATCCATTGGCAGATGGGGAGGTGGGGGACCGACTAGGAGTAATGCCTGCACTGAGGGCAAAGGGCAGACACGTGGGAGCCCAGGGATAACATTCTGGAGAGTGAAGCCTTTCAGAGCCTCAGGAAGTCGGGATGTGAGATCCCTTTATTCTGGTGGAACCTCATCTAATGAAACAGGAAACTGCAGCCTGATCTGCAGATCTGAGGCACTTCAACACGCAGTCAAGTGAATAGAGAGAGGGTCCAAGGGCAGTTCACTCACTGTGTCCCTTGGCAAAGAATGGTTATGGAGAGATTGCCTTTTGCTCAAAGATGCATCAGCAAGAGAATAACAAATGAGAGGCTTATGGAAAAAACACACAGAGAACACTGTCCTGAGATTTCAGAGGAGTAGAACTCTGAAAAGAATTTCTTGGAGGAAACAAGAAAATGTGAGAAAGCCGTTTGGCATTCTCATTAGGATACAAGAAGACACTACATCCTCTATGAAAATAGGAGTCAAAAAGTCTTAACTTTTTCCTCTGTGTGTGTGTGTGCAATTAAAATATTATTGGTATGTATTACTTTTTTGATCAAGAAAACATTCAATAATCACTATATATAACATTCTATTAATGACATGACCACAATTACATAAAAATATTTACAATATTGACATAAAAATGTCAAAGAAGGTTTTAAAACTGCTTAATGTTAGTTTTTTTCTGTGATATCACAGGTGATTCTCTTTCTTCCATCTTTCTGTACTTTCCAAATTTTCTATAATGAACATGTACTATTGTTATAATGAGGGGGGGTAGTGGTGCTTTATTTTAAATAAATTCTTTGCTTAGTATGTTACTGGACCAACTACTTACATCCACTATGAAATCTTCAGCCTTCAGTTCAGGTTCTAGCACCATGTCACTGGGTTTAGCACTGGCGACCCCTTTCGGAAGGCTTTCGTAGTTTTCCTAGAAAAGACGAGGCTCCTCATGTTAGAACTCCAGTTCTTCATTCTACAGTGTTTGTGTCACGAAGAGGTTCCCTCTCTAAAAACAGCACTTTACCAAAAAAAGTGGGTAGAGATTTCCCTAACAAATATATGGCTTCTGCCTATGCCATCTTTTAATCAAATCACAATAGTGCGATTTTCATAACAGCATTTCACATTGAAAAAAACGTGGCATTAACGTATTAGTAAAACAAGTAAAGTGTGACCCAAGGAAGTATCATGAGGCAGGGTGTGGTTATCAGTGTGGCTTTTGTTATGGGCTTTCTGGCAAAGAGAAAACCCTTCAACAAGCAGGAGAGATAACTGATAACTGAACTAAAGAAGGCAAGCAAGCACCATCTGCGAGAACCTGATAATCTGCGAAAGAAGGAATTAGTTAAAGCAGGTCCTTAGAGTGTCAAAGAAGCTCATGCAGATGCCTCATTTTGAGGCCCCTTTTTCTTACATTCATTTTCTTGCCTTTGGGTCTAGACAAAATTTGAGGCCCCCCTCTCACTTCTGACATGAGAGAGTAAAGGTTTTGGAGTAAATGAGACTTGGCTTTGAATCCTGGCTCACTAACTGTGCTTCCATAGGCAAATTATTTAATCTCTCCCAAGCCTCAGTTTCTTCATCTGCAGGGCAGGGCTCAGAAGACTGACGTGAGGATTAAGTGAGAACGTGTAAAGGGCTTAGAATACAGTCATGGTATTGTGATGGGCTAATGGTTTCCTCTTGGGGGTCAGAGGACCTTTCAACTTACCCTTTTAATCTTTATTTGTCCCATAGGCTGAGTCTCACCCACAAACTTGTATAGATTACGGCATTCAATTTTCTTTAAAATCACTCGTGCAGCATCCAATTTGGGATCAGCAGAGTATAAAATCTCCAGAAAAATGTTATCTGCCAATTTGATGAAATTTCAGTTACATTAAAATGAAAAAACAAGATTTTAAAAGACTCATACATTGCTGTATGACTCATACATCATCTGAAATGATTTCAAGCAGTTTACAAACGTAGGTACACTATGATTATAACAATATGAAAAAAAATTTTAAAGCCTGAAGTGAAAATTCCTTTGTAAAAGTGTTGCAGTCAATGTCTCAGATTTGCTTCAAGGTAATCTAATGAGTGGGAAAGGGGAGAGATGAGACGAGACTGCACTGGAGTTGATGACTTGAGACTGGGTTTTAGGTACAAAGGGGTGTATTAATTTATTGTTATGTTGGTTTTTAAAAAATATTTATTTATTTGGCTGCGTCAGGTCTTAGTTGCAGCATGCAGCCTCTTAGTTGCAGCATGCGGGATCTAGTTCCCTGACCAGGGATGGAACCCAGGCCCCCGGCATTGGGAGCTCAGAGTCTTAACCACTGAACCACCAGGGAAGTCCCTATATTATGTTTTTTTAAAGAGAATGATACTTAAGGATTACAAAATTATGTCTGAGATCTGCTTCAAAATGGCCCAGGGTCTGATGGGGTGAAGGGATGAAGCAGAACTGTCATGCGTTGATAACTGCTGCAGCTAAGTGATGAGGCTAAGTGATGTAAATTTCCTTAATAATAAGTTTTTAAGGGAATTCCCTGGCAGTCCTGTGGTTAGGACTCTGTGCTTTCACAGCCAGGGCCTAGGTTTGATCCCTGGTCGGGAAACTAAGATCCCGCAAGCCTCGCAGTACGGCCAAAAAAAAGAAATAAAAAATGTTTTTAAAAGTTTCATTCCATGACGATAGAAGGTAGTTTATTTTCCTTCTTACTTTTTCTTCCAACTTTTTATTTTGGAAATTTCAAAATAAAATACGCTTCACTGAAATGTATCCACTGTTAACATTTTCCCACATATGCAAACACTCTCTCCGTGTGTGTGCATACATAAATTTTTGAGGAAACATTTGAAAATTACAGACATCAATACCTTTCACTCCTAAATACTTCAGCATGTACCTCCCAAAAACAAGAACGTCCCCCCAACATAACCACAATCATGCCAAGAAATTTAATACTGATATAAAATTATCTGACATACAATCTATATCTGAATTTGCTTAATTGTTCCAATAATGCAATTTATGAATTTTTGTTGCTGTTTAGAGAAACCAATCAAGTATTATGGATGACATTAGTTATTGTGTTTTATAGTCTCCTCCCATCTAGAACTAGGATAATTTCCCTGACTTCTTTCATGATGTTGACATTTTAGAAAAGTTCAGGCAGTCATTATGTAAAATGTCCCAGACCTTGAACTTGTTCGACTGCTTCTTCACCATTAGATTCAAGGAAAACACTGTTGTCGAGAACACTGTATAAGTGTTACAACATCTAAGAACACTATATAAGAGCTTGGCTCAGTGCATCACATCACAAGTCACATAATGAGCTTTGTTATATTTACGGGTTATGTTAAGTTCCAACAGTTGGTTAAAGCAATAACCACCAACCCGCCCCGAATTTCTCTGTTATAAATGTATCTTTCCCTTTGTAATTAACAATCTGCAGGGTAATATTTTGAGAGAGTCTGATTATCCCAATAAGTTGTCAACCAACGGTTTAGCATTCATCGATAATCGTTGATTGAATCAATCATCGCATTTTGCAAAGTGAGTTTTATTAAAATGCCTTTTCTTGGCAAAATAAAATATTAGTAGTCTATGTCAATCACGTCACCCACAAATATATGTACCAATCCACGGTTAACACATTCCTCACCCTCTCAGTGATGCTGTCTACAAACCCATCTCTCCATCTTTAGTTTTCATTATTTCTTTACACATTATATGCACAGTTTGAAAAACAGAACAATTTTATTTTAACATAAACAAGACCAGGGGTGGGATGAACTGGGAGATTGGGATTGACATATATACACTAATACGTATAAAATAGATAATTAATGAGAACCTGCAGTACAGCACAGGGAATTCCACTTAGTTGTACAGTAGAAACTAACAACATTTTAAAACAACTCTACCCCAATAAAAAACAACAGCAACAACAACAACAACAAAAACAAGACCACGCTTTTCTTAGCCATGCTTTTATCTATCCTACTCCCAGGTGAATTAAAGAAATGCTTTTCCCCATGACAGAATCTCACTTCCCGAAGGCCCGTCTAATCCCTGAGGTTCATCTCAAAAGGCACCTGATTGTGAAACCTTCCCTAATTCTTCCAAACCAGAGATGTAATTCCTCTTTGAACCCCATGGAACTCAACTGATACTCTTCTTATGCCTTTCATCTTATTCTACCAGGTACAGGTTTTGGGGTGGACTTATATTTTCATTTCTGTTGGCTAAATGGGTAAAAGAAGGATTACTGGATCACAGGATACATATATGTTTAAAAGAAAATGCTCAACTTTTCCCAAGTGGCTGTACCACCTGCATTCCCACCAGCCATGTATGAGAGCTCTATTTGTTCTACATATATGTTTTCAGAAGAGTCATGTACAAAAGTAAACTGCTTGTCTATTAAATTTAATGACTAAAATATCACTAAAATAGTGTAAACAACATTCAACTTGGGATCAGAAGACTTGGTTTGAGTTCAGCTTTGCCATTTTTTAGGATAAGTTGCTTTCCCTCATTTGGCCTGTTTCCTCATTTGAGGGGTTTTAAGCAGATGATCTCTAAGGTTCTTTCGAATTTAACATTCTAAGAACTCAATTTAATTAAGGGATTTGGGGGTAGGGTCTTGCAGGGGAAGGGAGGGAAGGGGTAAGGTCCACCTATTGCTTAGGAATATTGAGGGATAAAGACCAAGGTTTAGCATTGGTATTTGCTAAATGTATTAGCATTTAGAAAATGGTTACTTAAGACAGTGGTCATAACATTTGCAATGCTTAAGATAGCTACATCCAGATAAGCTGAAACATCCATTAGAAATAGGAATTTAGGAAGCAGTGAGAACAGATAAAGAAACAGCATATTCATATGATAGACTACTACTCAGCAATAAAAAGGAATGAACTACTGGTACATGCAATCTGGATAAATCTGAAATACATAATGCTGAGTGAAAGAAACCTTACACAGAAGAATACATACGGTATGATTCCATTGATACAAAAGTCTAGCACAGGCAAATAGTGGTTGCTTCTCGGGGTGAGGTAGGGACAGGAATTGACTGGGACAGGGCATGAGGGAATTTTCTAAGGAGAAGATAAGGTTCTGTGTCCTGCATTTGTTTAGCAAATGTTACACTAACCATTTTTACATTTATACAAATTGCATGTAACTTTTACATCAAAAGAAAAAAAATCTATACAGAATTAGTGAACTTTAGTTAATCTGCATGAAGGAGTTAGGGTAAGGAGTTAGGGTAAAGTATACTGACGTCTGAAAGGAGTTAGGGTAAAGTATACTGACGTCTGAAATTTACTTTAAAATGCATCAAACCTTAGACAGATTATTAAATGGGTAGAGGGATGGTAGGTAATAAATATGTGATAAAGCAAGTCCAGTAAATGCTAGAATTTAGGTGGTAAGTATACAGGTTTTAACTGTAAAATTCTTTCAACATTGCTGTATATTTTCAATACTTACCCCCAAAATGTGAAAAAACATTCTAAAAAATTTGAAAATAAGAAGTGAAGATTTGGGACTGCACTGGTGGCACAGTGGATAAGACTCCGAGCTCCCAGTGAAGGGGTCCCGGGTTCGATCGCCTGTCAGGGAACAAGATCCCACATGCAGGCCGCAAATAAGAAGCCTGGCTGCCACAACTAAGGAGCTGGTGCAACCAAATAAATAAATAAAAGCAAACTGATTTAAAAAAAGAAGTGGAGATTTTTAAAGTAAAGATAAGGTGAGTTGCTTTTGGAAATGCAGCAAAAGTAAGGAAGGCTCTCACATGGTCCTATTCCTTCAAGGTCATGTAGTTAAGGACAATAAGGATTATATGACTGCTCAGAAATAATATGCAAGAAAAGTACAATGATCCCTGTCTCAAATGATGAAAGCTGGAAAGGCTATATGCTTGTTCTCCCATACTCTGGCAGATAAAGCACAAAAATGTAACCTAATTTCCCTGTCTGGGATTTTTGACATTGTTACAACATCCAAGTATGTGATCAGTGAACTCATCTTACCGAATGAGGTAAAAACCAGTTTGGGTGTTCTAGAACTTTCATGGTGAGCAAGAGCTATGTAGAGTGATGAGCACTTAAGACCTCATTAAAATGTATGATATTTTAATGGTTTGTCAGTTAACCCCAAAGTGTATAAAATGCAGAATTCATTTCTTTTCACCAAAAGATAATTTAAATGTAATATAATGTTACAGGATGAATGGCTGGGACTGGTCTCTGAGGACAGCTGAAGATGATTTTTTAAAACACAGCATCACTTGCTTCATTATGAGCAAAAGTTAAAAATAAATATCCAGGGAGGCGCCTTCAAGATGGCAGAGGTATAGGATGTGGACATCACCTTCCTCCCCACATATACGTCAAAACTACATCTACATGTGGAACAGAACACCTACTGAACGCTGGAAGAAGACCTCAGATTTCCCCAAAGGCAAGAAACTCCTCACATACCTGGCTGTTTGGCTGACACGGTCTGGTGCTCTGGCTGGGTGTCAGGCCTGAGCCTCTGAGGTGGGAGAGCCAAGTTCAGGACATTGGTCCAGCAGAGACCTCCTGGCCCCATGTAATATCAAACGGCAAAACATCTCCCAGAGATCTCTATCTCAATGCTAAGACCCAGGACCACCAAACGACCAGCAAGCTACAGTGATGGACACCCTATGCCAAACACCTCAAGACAGGAACACAATCCCACCCATTAGCAGAGAGGCTTCCTAAAATCATAATAAAGTCACAGACACCCTAAAACACACCAACAGATGCAGTCCTGCCCACCAGAAAGACAAGATCCAGCCTCATCCACCAGAACACCAGCACCAGTCCACTCCACCAGGAAGCCTACACAACCCACTGAACCAACCTTACCCACTGGGAGCAGGTACCAAAAACAACAGAAACTACAAACATGCAGCCTGTGAAAAGGAGACCCCAAACACAGTAAGTTAAGCAAAATGAGAAGACAGAGAAACACACAGCAGATGAAGGAGCAAGGTAAAAACCCACCAGACCAAATAAATGAAGAGGAAATAGGCAGTCTACCTCAAAAAGAATTCAGAGTAATGATAGTAATGATAGATGATCTAAAATCTTGGAAATAGAATGGAGAAAATACAAGAAACGTTTAACAAGGAACTAAAAGAACTAAAGAGCAAACAAACAATGATGAACAACACAATAAATGAAATTAAAAATTCTCTAGAAGGAATCAATACCAGAATAACTGAGGCAGAAGAACGGAAAAGTGACCTGGAAGATAAAATAGTGGAAATAACTACCACAGAGCAGAATAAATAAAAAAGAATGAAAAGAATCAAGGACAATCTCAGAGACCTCTGGGACAACACTAAATGCACCAACGTTCAAATTATAAGGGTCCCAGAAGAAGAAGAGAAACAGAAAGGGACTGAGAAAATATTTGAAGAGATTATAGTTGAAAACTTCCCTAATATGGGTAAGCAAATAGTCAATCAAGTCCAGGAAGTGCAGAGAGTCCCATATAGGATAAATCCAAGGAGAAACGTGCCAAAACACATATTAATCAAATGATCAAAAATTAAATACAAAGAAAAAATATTAAAAGCAGCAAGGGAAAAGCAACAAATAACATACAAGGGAATCCCCATAAGGTTAACAGCTGATCTTTCAGCAGAAACTCTGCAAGCCAAGAAGGGAGACAGGACATATTTAAAGTGATGAAAGGGAAAAAGCTACAACCAAGATTACTGTACCCAGAAAGGTTCTCATTCAGATTCGACGGAGAAATTAAAACATTTACAGACAAGCAAGAGCTAAGAGAATTCAGCACCACCAAGCCAGCTTTACAACAAATGCTAAAGGAACTTCCCTAGGCAGGAAACACAAGAGAAGGAAAACACCTACAATAACAAACACAAAACAATTAAGAAAATGGTCATAGGAACATGCATATCAATAGCTACCTTAATGTAAATGGATTAAATGCTCCAACCAAAAGACATAGACTGGCTGAATGGATACAAAAACATGACCCGTATATATGCTGTCTACAAGAGACCCACTTCAGACCTAGGGACACATACAGACTGAAAGTGAGGGGATGGAAAAAGATATTCCATGCAAATGGAAATCAAAAGAAAGCTGGAGGAGCAATTCTCATATCAGATAAAATAGACTTTAAAATAAAGAATGTTACAAGAGACAAGGAAGGACACTACATAATGATCAAGGGATCAATCCAAGAAGAAGATATAACAATTGCACCCAACACAGGAGCACCTCTATACATAAGGCAAATGCTAACAGTCATAAAAGGGGAAATCGACAGCAACACAATAATAGTAGGGGACTTTAACACCCCACTTTAACAAATGGACAGATCATCCAAAATGAAAATAAGTAAGGAAACACAAGCTTTAAATGATACATTAAAAAAGATGGACTTAATTGATATTTATAGGACATCCCATTCCAAAACAACAGAATACACTTTCAAATGCTCATGGAACATTCTCCAGGATAGATCATATCTTGGGTCACAAATCAAGCCTTGCTAAATTTAAGAAAATTGAAATCGTATCAAGTATCTTTTCCAACTACAATGCCATGAGACTAGATATCACTTACAGGAAAAAATCTATAAAAATTACAAACATATGGAGGCTAAACAATATACTGCTAAATAACCAAGAGATCACTGAAGAAATCAAAGAGGTAATCAAAAAATACCTAGAAACAAATGAAAGGAAAACATGATGACCCAAAACCTATGGGATGCAGCAAAAGCAGTTCTAAGAGGAAAGTTTATAGCAATACAATCCTACCTCAAGAAACAAGAAACATCTCAAATAAACAACGTAACTTTACACCTAAAGCAAATATAGAAAGAAGAACAATAAAACCCCAAAGTTAGCAGAAGGAAAGAAATCATAAAGATCAGATCAGAAATAAATGAAAAAGAAATGAAGGAAATGATAGCAAAGATCAATAAAACTAAAAGCTGGTTCTTTGAGAGGATAAACAAAATTGATAGCCATTAGCCAGACTTATCAAGAAAAAAAGGAAGAAGACTCAAATCAAGAGAATTAGAAATGAAAAAGGAGAAGTAACAACCAACACTGCAGAAACACAAAGGATCATGAGAGATTATTACAAGCAACTATATGCCAATAAAATGGACAACCTGGAAGAAATGGACAAACTCTTAGAAAAGCACAACCTTCTGAGACTGAACCAGGAAGAAACAGAAAATATAAGCAGACCAATCACAAACACTGAAATTGAAACAACAAACAAAAGCCCAAGACCAGATGGCTTCACAGGCAAATTCTATCAAACATTTAGAAAAGAGCTAACACCTATCCTTCTCAAACTCTTCCAAAATATAGCAGAGGGAGGAACACTCCCAAACTCATTCTACAAGTCCACTGTCACCCTGATACCAAGACCAGACAAAGATGTCACAAAAAAAGAAAACTACAGGCCAATATCACTGATGAACATAGATACAAAAATTCTCAACAAAATACTAGCAAACAGAATCCAACAGCACATTAAAAGGATCATACACCATGATGAAGTGGGGTTTATCCCAGGAATGCAAGGATTCTTCAATATACGCAAATCAATCAATGTGATAAACCATATTAACAAATTGAAGGAGAAAAACCATATGATAATCTCAATAGATGCAGAAAAAGCTTTTGACAAAATTCAACACTTATGATAAAAACCCTCCAGAAAGTAGGCATAAAGCGAACTTACCTCAACATAATAAAGGTCATATATGACAAGCCCACAGCCAACATCGTTCTCAATGGTGAAAACCTGAAACCATTTCCACTAAGATCAGGACTAAGACAAGGTTGCCCACTCTTACCACTATTATTCAACATAGTATTGGAAGTTTTAGCCACAGCAATCAGAGAAGAAAAAGAAATAAAAGGAATCCAAATCGGAAAAGAAGAACTAAAAGTGTCACTGTTTGCAGATGACATGACACTATACATAGAGAATCCTAAAGATGCTACCAGAAAACTACTAGAGCTAATCAATGAATATGGTAAAGTAGCAGGATACAAAATTATTGCACAGAATTCTCTTGCATTCCTATACACTAATGACGAAAAATCTGAAAGAGAAATTAAGAAAACACTCCCATTTACCACTGCAACAAAAATAATAAAATACCTAGGAATAAACCTACCTAAGGAGACAAAAGACCTGTATGCAGAAAACTATAAGACACTGATGAAAGAAATTAAAGATGATACCAACTGATGGAGAGATATATCATGTTCTTGGATTGGAAGAATCAATATTGTGAAAATGACTATACTACCCAAAGCAGTCTACAGATTCAATGCAATCCCTATCAAGCTACCAATGGCATTTTTCACAGAACTAGAACAAAAAATTTCACAATTCATATGGAAACACAAAAGACCCCGAATAGCCAAAGCAATCTTGAGAAAGAAAAACGGAGCTGGAGGAATCAGGCTCCCTGACTTCAGACTATACTACAAAGCTACAGTAATCAAGACAGTATGGTACTGGCACAAAATCAGAAATATAGATCAATGGAACAGGATAGAAAGTCCAGAGATAAACCCACACACATATGGTCACCTTATCTTTGATAAAGGAGGCAAGAACATATAATGGAGAAAAGACAGCCTCTTCAATAAGTGGTGCTGAGAAAACTGGACAGCTACATGTAAAAGAATGAAATTAGAACACTCCCTAACACCATACACAAAAATAAATTCAAAATGGATTAAAGACCTAAATGTAAGGCCAGACACTATAAAACTCTTAGAGGAAAACATAGGCAGAACACTCCATGATATAAATCACAGCAAGATCCTTTCTGACCCACCTTCCAGAGTAATGGTAATAAAAACGAAAATAAACAAACGGGACCTAATGAAGCTTAAAGGCTTTTGCATAGCAAAGGAAACTATAAACAAGACGAAAAGACAACCCTCAGAATGGGAGAAGATATTTGCAAACAAATCAATGGACAAAGGATTAATCTCCAAAATATATAAACAGCTCATACAGCTCAATGTTAAAAAAACAAACAACCCAATCCAAAAATGGGCAGAAGACCTAAATAGACATTTCTCCAGAGAAGATATACAGATTGTCAACAAACACATGAAAGGACACTCAACATCACTAATCATTAGAGACATGTAAATCAAAACTACAATGAGGTATCACCTCACACCAGTCAGAATGGTCATCATCAAAAAATCTACAAACAATAAATGCTGGAGAGGGTGTGGAGAAAAGGGAACCCTCTTGCACTGTTGGTGGGAACGTAAATTGATACAGCCACTATGGAGAACAGTATGGAGGTTCGTAAAAAACTAAAAATAGAACTACCATATGACCTAGCAATCCCACTACTGGGCATATACCCTGAGAAAATCATAATTCAGAAAGAGTCACGTGGGCTTCCCTGGTGGCGCAGTGGTTGAGAGTCTGCCTGCTGATGCAGGGGACATGGGTTCGTGCCCCGGTCTGGAAAGATCCCACATGCCACGGAGTGGCTGGGCCCGTGCGCCATGGTCGCTGAGCCTGCGCGTCCGGAGCCTGTGCTCCACAACAGGAGAGGCCACAACAGTGAGAGGCCCGCGTACC
>NW_006772681.1:2006266-2025557 GCF_000442215.2 Lipotes vexillifer | reverse complement strand
CATATATATGGAATCTTAAAAAAAAAAATGGTTCTGAAGAACCTAGGGGCAGGACAGGAATAAAGACGCAGACAAGGGTAAGCTGGGACAAAGTGAGAGAGTGGCATGGACATATATACACTACCAAATGTAAAATAGATAGCTAGTGGGAAGCAGCCGCATAGCACAGGGAGATCAGCTTGGTGCTTTGTGACCACCTAGAGGGGTGGGATAGGGAGGGTGGGAGGGAGGGAGTTGCAAGAGGGAAGAGATATGGGGACATGTATATGTATAACTGATTCACTTTGTTATACAGCAGAAACTAACACACCATTGTAAAGCAATTATACTCCAATAAAGATGTTTAAATAAATAAATAAATAAATATCCACAGCTTGCTCACATTGTCTTATAATCTCTTCTTCCATTCCTATCCACACAACAATGGGAGACTAGTATACCTGCTATGATGTTATTAAAACAAAACACAGAAACAATTTAGATACATTATCCCCTATAAGTAACTTTGTCATCAATCCAACCCAGATTAATTAACAAGCAAAAAGCAAACTCACTTGTCACATTATAAACTGTAAGTACATATGTACAGTGTTGTCAGTGTACACAGACATTTGATACAGGGAATCACCATTTCACTTCTAATCTTTGATTTAGTTATGATTGGAAAATGACTAAAAATTTACAAGTGTAATGGGGACTCTCTATATTATATGTATATAAAATAAAATCTAGCAGAGATGGAACAGGAAGTTGATCTTGGTTGTGTCTGAGGCCACTCAGTTTCTGTTGTTCTTGCTTGGTTCAGAGCCTCCAGCCTTTCCACTGATTCTGTCATGTTGTTTTTAGTTAAGCAGAGACAGTTTTAGGATCTGCAACTAAGAACTCTGACTGGTACATGCTTTTTGGTTTACCTCTTTTGCTTTACTGATCTTTATTTCTCAGTCTACACTTTCCCACATTAAAGAATCAGCTGCAACCCCTCACCTCTCTTCCTTCACACCCTAAGCCGCAGAGTTTGTTTCTGCTGACGTGCGGAGAACTGTTTCTCACATCCTGTGTTTTGCAACAAAAATCATGTTAAAATGGCAAGTCAGCTTTTTGATACTAGTATGGTATTAGTCCAGCTGTATTATAAGTTAAATAATAATTGAGTACTTATGTGCCAAGTACTATTCCAGGTGCTATATGCCTCATTGAAGCATCACAACAAAACTATATGCTAGGTATCATTACTCCCATTTTAGATGAGGAAACTAAGGTTCAGAGAGGTTAAATAACTTTATTAAGGTTACCTTGTTAGTACAAAGCAGAGATAAAACTCAAATCCAATAGTACATAATCATTTTAGAAGCTAAATACATTGGAATGTTTGGAAAATAACTCATCTGCAATCCAGGGAAAGTTTATACTTTATCTGAGATGGACCACCTATGTTACCTTCTAGTTCTTACCTGTCAGCTTAGTGAAGGCTTCCATGTCATCAATTGCTGTAGAAATGTGATACTTTTTTCCTTCAGAACCTGTTATCTCTATGTAAGGGTCTGCTTCGAGGAAGGCATCTGTAATCCTAAAGATCATTTTATAAACATTTATGTTTATGAGAAAATTTGAATATTTGTTTTATGCCTGGCTTAAAGTTAAGGAAATCTTTCTACTTTAGCGAAATAAAATCTTGAGACACAATGTTCTAAAGACAACTGCTTCTCAGACTTACAGATATAGAGAACAAACTAGTGGTTACCAGTGGGGAGAGGGAAGTGGGGAGGGGTAATATAGGGGGAGGGGATTAAGAGGTATAAACTATTAGGTATAAAATAAGCTACAAGGATATACTGTACAATGAGGAATACAGCTAATATTTTATAATAGCTATAAATGGAATACAACCTTTAAAAGTTGTGAATCACTATACTGTACACTTATAATTATAATTTGTAAAAAAGCAAAAAAAAAAAAAAGACAACTGCTTCTCAATCATGCTAAATAAATCCATGGTGATTTGTGAACTACATTTACTGTGTTCCAGGCATTATAACAGAGCTTTAAATACATCATCTTATTTAATCTTTCCAACTATAAGATAGATGTAATCAGCCTCAATTTTACAGATGTAGAAATTAAGGAATTTTCATTTAATCAAGTTAGGAAGTTAGGAAGAAGTGGTACCAGGCTTTGTACCTACATCTCTCTGATTCTCCACATTAAAAACAAACAAAACAACAAAATCTCTTACCAAATTGACAACCATACAAATAGGAGAAAGAATTCTAACTAGTGTGCTCATGAGAAAAGATGAGGAAAAAAGTAGAAAAGAAGGTAAATTTTCTCAACACAAATGTTAAACATGAACATGAAAGGCTTAAAATAAATCAACTTAAAACTATTTTAGAGACATGGAATTAACTTGACTCACACCCAACTTTTGGTAATTCCTCATGGGGTCTTTGAGTCACAGAGAGACCTGGCTGTACTTTTCTGCTTTGGTTCTGACTGGATCAGGGAGAAGAGTTGAAATTTCTGTAGGTTTTACTATTTGCTACTAATTTTGATAATTGACAGGGTAAGGAGAGACATTAATCTTAATCTTTAAAATTCATTTTTGTCATTAATTTCAGAATATCAATTATCCACATCCCACCTCTCACCTCCATGACTAATATCTGGTACCTAAGCGACTACCTGTGTGGAGGTCTAAGCCATCCCAGCGTGGCCTCCTTCCTGCCTAGCCTAAACCCCATCTTCTGCTTGAATCTATCCTCTTTACCCACTTTCCTCCTCACCTCTAACGAAGTTCACTTTCTGCTAGTTTTTATTTGTTTAAGGGAACCATTTTAGGTTTGTTCACTTAAAATTCACTTGAATTTACCTAGAAATCTCAACTTGACCCAAGTATGATACTCTAGCAAAGCATCATGCAAAATTTTATAGGGAAATAACAATCGAATTTCTTACATTGTATCAATGATGTTGCCAACTTTGTGTTGATAAGCTCTGCGATGCAAAGAGTTGCGTGTGTGGAACATGTCATACAGGTTTCCAACCTCCTGCAGAAGAATGTGGAACAATGTAGGATCAGATTAGGTTCCCTTGTTAGTAGACAAGTATATAAGTCAAGGAAAAGAGATGGTGGCATAAAAGAAGACTAGGCACAGGGGCTACTTCATTAAAACCCCTGAGCCCACTAAGAAAGAGCAAGGCAGATTCATAAAACTACTAATTTGCAACTTTTGTTCTTAGTAAACCAAAATCTATTGAGTGATTTTTTTTTTTTTTTTTTGCGGTACGCGGGCCTCTCACTGCTGTGGCGTCTCCCGTTGCAGAGCACAGGCTCCGGACGCGCAGGCTCAGCGGCCACGGCTCACGAGCCCAGCCACTCCACGGCATGTGGGATCTTCCTGGACCGGGGCACGAACCCATGTCCCCTGCATTGGCAGGCGGACTCTCAACCACTGTGCCACCAGGGAAGCCCTATTGAGTGTTTTAACTCAGTGACACATTCTGTTTTAGGCATCTTAAATATAGTCTTTAAATTTCCCAATACCTCTAGAAATTAGGTATTATTATTCTTATAGTCTTCATTCTCAAAAGAAAGACCTTCTATAGTATAATACTGTAATATTCTTTAGTTACATGATTCTAACCTAGCAGGGGACCTATTGATTTTAGGATTTTAACTACCATGAAACACGTAATATAGTGATTAAGGATAATACTCAAGCCAAACTTCCTGGATTGAAATTCCAATTCTGCCATTAATTGTATGCCTTCTCTGTGCTTCAATTTGCTCATCTGTTAAATGGGATAATAACAGTATCTATTCCATACGGTGCAGGAGGATTGAGTTAATCCCTCTAAAGCACTTATAACAGTGCCTAAAACAACATTCAATAAATGTCTATCATAATTTTATTATTATTTAACAATGCAGTAAAAGTGAAAAGAGCCTTAAGATACTTCCAAATGCTAAGCACGAAGTAAAGAGATTGACAATTTACCAGGTAGTGATTTTTCCAAATTAGTTAAAGGTTATTTCTAGATTTCACACTAGGAACTATACCTTCCTCATTGTTCTCTGACATAGCTTACCTTTTCTCTAGTACAAATGTGCTTCCTATCATCTACCTCACAGACACGGGCAAACTTAATAAAGCGCTTGTAATCAAAATTATTTTGGATTCCAAGATGATGGCAGTCCCTAGAAAGATTCCAAAGCAGAGAAATGAAATATTTCAACAAAGGAAACGGTACCTTAAATATCAACACTAAATTTATACAAGAATTTTATTTTGTTTATTTAAATAAAAATTGTATATATTTAAAGTATATAAGGATTTTAAACAACTTTTCTGAAGTGTTCAGTGCATACCTGGCAAAATAATCCCATTTGTCCACATCAATGCCATTTCTTTTATTGGCCACTATCTCATAAAGGAAGCTTTTTTCTTTAGGACGCCCTTTATACAGCCACTGGAAGACAAGAAAACCCACTGAAAGTTTTAGGATAGGAGCCAAATCTATTTGTAAGCAAAGCAAAGCAACTGTATTAATCTGAAAATTATAAACAGATATTTGAACGGGAAGGTTAGGTAAGTGAGAAGGTTCTACTAATTTCTTCTTCCATTTAATTCCTAAATTAGTAGAAAAGGGAAAAGAAATGCTAAAGTGTGATACCCTGTTAATACTAAACCTTGTGCCTTCGGAAGGATCCTAACTCTATTACACTTCCCATAACCAACAAGCTTTCTTTTTTATTTTATTTTTTACGCGGGCCTCTCCCGTTGCCGAGCACAGGCTCCAGACACGCAGGCTCAGCGGCCATGGCTCACGGGCCCAGCCACTCTGCGGCATGCGGGATCCTACTGGACCGGGGCACGAACCCGTGTCCCCTGCATCAGCAGGCGGACACTCAACCACTGCGCCACCAGGGAAGCCCCAATAAGCTTTCTTGTTTTCTTTGTTTAAAAATTTTTTTAAAATATAAGATCTAATTATGAACTAGTAAGAATGTTCCTTATATTCTAATGCTTAAGTTCAGGCATGAAAATAGTATTGTCTTTCAAAGTAGCCACACATCTAGTGTAAATGATATGCACCATTCAAAGAATTTTTGGAACTCTGTATTTTGTTTGTTTGGTTTTTTTTTGGAGGCGCAGTTTGGCCCGTGGGATCCTAGTTCCCCAACTAGGGACAGAACCCGGGCCCTCAGCAGTGAAAGCATCACAGTCCTAACCATTGGACTGCCAGGGAATTCCCAGGAGCTCTGTTTTTTGGAAATAGGATATTTGCTATAAAATCCACCTCTTTCTTATGCATTACAAGTAGCTTTGTATATTTTAAGGAAAAAAACTTAAAAAACCACAAAGGGGGGCTTCCCTGGTGGCACAGTGGTTGAGAGTCCGCCTGCCGATGCAGGGGACATGGGTTCGTGCCCCGGTCCGGGAAGATCCCGCATGCCACGGAGCGGCTGGGCCCGTGAGCCATGGCCGCTGAGCCTGCGCGTCGGGAGCCTGTGCTCCGCAACGGGAGAGGCCACAACAGTGAGAGGCCCGCGTACCGCAAAAAAAAAAAAAAAAAACCACAAAGGGAAATTCTTTTTTCTAAGTAAAATAAAAAAGATCAAAAAGGAAACAAAAAATATTTCCCTCTGAACTAATTCAACTTTTTTCTAGGTCTTCACATATCTAAATATTTCAAATATGCTAATTTTAATGAATAAACAAGACATACTTTTACATTTTCCAAACTAAGTTACTCTAGGCTTCTATATAAAATACTGCATACATATTCATTAAAAATATTTATATATTTATTTTAATTTGGGGAATAACTTCTGAAGAACTCAGTTAAGAGCTGGAAGAACTATATAAGTCTTTTATTTTTTGTATTAAACAGTAGAAATGTATCACATATTTTATCATTTAGTCTCTCTAAAATAGCCAAATGTCACCTCTTCAAATAGATCTGAAGGAATCAAGCAGAGAGACTAGATGAAAGGAACCAGTCAGTTCAAATTAAGTTGTACACAAACTTACCTTTGAAGAATCTTTGATGGGTGATTCAGGTGGTCCTGTAATTTGTTCCTTGATAAACCAAATGTCTTCTTCAGGGATGAGACCATAGTGTTCCATGACATCTCTGAGTCCGTTAGAATTAACTAGGTGCTCAAACATCATAACTGAGCCCTGTTCATGCTGGGAAAAGTTAGCACAGTATGGGCTGTTGTAGACTCTAGTCCATCAGAGACCGCTGATAATTTAAATTACTCTTGGCTCCAGGTAATTCAGAGATAAGGTTCTAATGCATGTTAATTATCAAGTTTTCAACTACAGTCTTACAGATATTTTAAAAAATCTGTCAAATTTGTCTATATTGGGACTCCCCTGGTAGTCCAGTGGTTACGAATCCTCCTTCCAATGCAGGGGATGCAGGTTCTATCCGTGGTCAGGGAACTAAGATCCCACATGCTGTGGGGCAACTAAGCCCGCGAGCTCTAGAGCCTGCGTGCACAACTGGAGAGCCCGCGAGCTGCAATGAGGAGCCCATGTGCTGCAATGAAAGATCCCACATGTTGCAATGAAGACCCAATGCAGCCAAATAAATAAATAAATACCAGATGGAACTGGAAAAAAAAACCTCTATATTTTACCAGTCTATAAACCTTTACAAACTAGGTTCATCATTATTACATAAATATGTTTAATGAGATATAATCATTTATAACACATAAGTATTGTACAGTACAACTGAATATTACCAGATCATAAAGATAGAATACGTTTTTTTTTTTTTCCTGAGATGTACCACTTGCAGAATCTTAGTTCCTGGACCAGGGATTGAACCCGGGCCCCAGCAGTGAAAGAGCTGAGTCCTAACCACAGGACCGCCAGGGAATTCCCAATAGAATACCATTTTAATGAATATCACTATAAAATTTAGTTGTATTGTTTCATCAGCTTTGGAATTTGTGAAGATACAAGTTCTGTTAGCATTTCCATCTACTGATAAAAAGGGGGTAATTCCAGGGCTTCCCTGGTGGCACAGTGGTTGAGAATCTGCCTGCCAATGCAGGGGACACAGGTTCGAGCCCTGATCTGGGAAGATCCCACATGCCGTGGAGCAACTAGGCCCGTGAGCCACATCTTCTGAGCCTGCGCGTCTGGAGCCTGTGCTCCGCAACAAGAGAGGCCACGACAGTGAGAGGCCCACGCACCGCGATGAAGAGTAGCCCCCGCTCGCTGCAACTAGAGAAAGCCCTCGCACAGAAACAAAGACCCAACACACCCAAAAATAAATAAAATATAAATTTAATTAAAAAAAAAAAAAAACGGGGTAATTCCAAACTTGCCAGTAAAAACAAAAATGTCTCAGAGCCCTGAAGTCAAGATCTGGACTGGAATCTCAAATTAGACTCATTTTACTCATCTGTCTCTGCTTGCTCATTTATAATCGTTATAAAGATCAAATGGCCCCCAGGAGGGAGACATCTGCTCTATCACAGGTCTTAGCAAAAACAAACTCAAGAAACATGAAAACAAAACCCAGAATGGTCCTATATCTATTTTTTAACTGAATCAAGATATATATTAATTACATAGAGGAAAAACAGTAAGTTTATGAAATTTGGCAGCCATTGCCTTAATCAGGTGATTGAAGTTAATATTACCAGTAATGGCTTAAAAAGACCTTATGTGCCTCTGATGGGATACACTAAGAAGGTCACACATGGCATTCTGCCAAAAACAGATAGTCTGACAGTGTGAGGAAACCGAAAACCGAAACACAAAGTAAGGGGCAATCCACAAAATAATCTACCTGTATACTTCAAAAAATGACAAGGTCATGAGAGATAAAGACGGAAGAATTGTTGCAGATCAAAAGAAACTAAAGAGAAATGGCAACTAAGGGTAATGTATGATAGATCAGGACCAAAAATGGTTTTCTTTCTCCTTTTCTATATGGACAGTTGTTGAAATTTGATAGAAAGTCTGTAAATTAGATAATAGTACTGTATCAATAATAATTTCCTGATTTTAATAAATGTACTGAGGTTACGTAAGAGAATGTTCTTGTTTTTAGAAAATACCCACTGAAGCTTTAGGAATAAAGGGGCATGCCTACAACATACTTTCAAATGGTTCAGAAAAAAACTTATACATACAGAAAAATTCAAGTTCCACAAAGACAGCACAGACAATAATAACTAAAATTATAAGCAACTTAGAAGTAAATAAAAGATATATAAAACTTTTATGTAGAAAATTACAACATTTATAATAGAAGAGCAAAAGGCCAAAGATACCTAATAAAAGAAACAGCTGTCCTACCAGCTATCAAGACTTATTATAAAGAAGTAACAATTATGAAAAGTGTGGAATGGAACAGAATCCAGAAAGATTCATCATTACGGAATGTTAAAAAAATGTTGGGGTTGGTATCAGAATCAGTGGGGACAGTGGTAGAGCGTTTGACTGCATATCACTGGGGCAATTCAATAAACAATTATCCATATTAAAAAAGAAATCAGATTTCTACCACACATATGCAGAGAAATAAATTCCCATGAGGTAAGGACTTACACGTTAAAGGCAAAATATTTAAAGAAAAAGACTTGGGAATGGCTGAGTAGATCCTATGTAAATCGACCTTGTTGGAGAAAAAAACTAACTCTGGACAACTTCCTGAAGGTATTGGATTACGACCAAAAGCAGGCAGATGTTAGAGGGAAATAAACACTTGGAAGAGAAAGGCAGTGGGCACTATTCCAGTTCTTTTATGGCTTTTAGCCTGAGGGAGGCCCTAAGGCTGCAGAACTGGAGAGAAACTATCCATCTTATTAGGTTGAAGAACCAGAAATACTTCATCAAAATTTAAAATTTTTGTTTCTCAAAAGCCACCTTCATTAAAGAAATGAATTGGTAAGTCAGAGACTGGGGTGGGGACAGGGACTATATTCACAATACATGTATCTGACTATATATATAATTACTCAAATTGATAACTAAAAGGCAAACATTCAAATTTTTTAAATGGGTAAATGGAAAAACTCTTCACAAAAGATGATTGATCAATGACAAAGTACAGGAAATGGTACTCAACATACCACAGAGGATGTCAAAAAAAAAAAAATCCTATAAGAGACCATTTCACACTCATTAGAAAGAATAACTTAAAAAACTAAATGTTGGGGAGGCTATGGAACAACAGGCACTCTCATATTGCTGGCAGAGTGTAAAATGGGAAACGTCTGGTAGTTGCTTATGAAGTTAAGTATCCATCTACTTGATGACCCAGCAATTCTACTCCTAGATGAACCTAAGACAAATGAAAACATTTTCCATAAAAGTCGTGTACAGTAACATGCATAGCATCCTTATTCGTAACAGCCAAAAAACTGAAAACAACCCAAATTCTACAAAAGGAGAAAAAATAAAAAATCATAACTTATTCATACAATGGAATACTACCTCAGCAATGAGCAGGGACCGACAACTGATGCATGACACACCAACGAATCTCAAAATCATTGTGTTGAGTGAATAAGAGCAAGGCACAAAAGAGTACCTATTATAGGATTCTACTCCTTTTTTTTTTAAATTAATTAATTAATTTATTTATTTGGCTGTGTTGGGTCTTCGTTGCGGTGCGTGGGCTTCTCATTGCAGTGGCTTCTCTTGTATCAGAGCACGGGCTCTAGGCATGCGGGCTTCAGTAGTGGCAGCACACAGGCTCAGTAGTTGTGGCTCACAGGCTCTAGAGCGCAGGCTTGGTAGTTGTGGCGCACGGGCTTAGTTGCAACGTGGCATGTGGGATCTTCCCAGACCAGGGATTGAACCCCTGTCCCCTAGCACGGCAGGCGGGTTCTTAACCACTGCGCCACTAGGAAAGTCCAGGATTCTACTCTTATCAATTCTAAGACAGGCAAAACTAGTCTGTTTATAAAAATCAGAAGGTGATAGTGGGAGGGAGATGTAGGAACTCACTGAAAAGGGTCACAAAGGAATTTTCCAGGAAGATGAAAATATTCTATATCTCAACTTGGGTAGTGGCTACATGGATGTATACATTTGTCAAAACTCACTGAACTGTACACTTAAGATCTGTACAACATATTGTATACGAATTACCTTTAAAGAGAGAGAGAAAAAATAGTGGTTGACATGTAAGAAGTGTTCAATATGTATTAATACCTTTTTCTACTCCAAACATAGTGCAGCCAAAAATAGGAGTTGACCTAACTTTACTTCTCAAAAATTGATTCCAAAAATACGGGTCACCTGCAAATCTGTAAGTATAAAATGAACTTAGCTGGTATTAGTTACTTCATGGTCATACAAAATGAGTCAAAGCCAGAGTCAGCCTTTTATTTTTTATTTTATACTAGTGTGATAGAGTAGAAAGAGCATTAAATTAGCAGCTAGGAAACCTAGTTTTCTAGTGCTGGCTTTATCATTTAACAACTTTGTGATTTTTGGTGCATCAATACACCTCTATGAATTTCAAGTTCCTTTATACTTACAAAAATGGAGATAATGATTTCCTCCTTAGAGATTACTGTGAGGATCAAATGAAAGCATTATATATAAACACTCTGAAAAACTGTAAAAGGAAGTATACTTTAACACAGCAGTCATTGCTTAGTCTTTATTTTACTGACTATTAAATATATGAATACATACCGTCCATTTCACATCTGGGCGAGCAAGTGGAATAAATCTTCCATCGAACAAATGAGAAAATGGCCCATGACCTTAAAAACAAAAGCAGCCTTAGAACAAGAAAAATGTTTGTAAATTGGTAAAATGTAAATCTTTTTAGTTAAACTTGAATATCAATAGAAATTAATAATCTATAAATACATCACAAAAAGGAACAAATCCTTCCTTCCTATTTTCTAAAACAAGAGAACAGGAAGCAGAACAATACAGGAAAGTAAGCTCTCCACTGAGGGGTCTCTGAGTCACCAGAGTTTACATAAATCTAATGAAAGGACAGTTTTGTGTAACTAAAGGAATGTTAATGACAAAAACTTTTGGCTTCTTCAGATTATATATTGGTAGTGTTAGAACAGCAGTTTTAACACAATCCACTAGGGTTAGGAAGAAAATATTAGAACTTTATTACTCTCAACCTTTAAAATCATCTATTTTTATGTAAATTTTATAATGTATGTAATTTATTTTATAATAAATATACACATATCAGGGTTTATCTTGGGTTTTTACTGATGATATGGGCAATCAAAAGTGGAGATCACTGGGCTTCCCTGGTGGCGCAGTGATTGGGAGTCCGCCTGCCGATGCGGGGGACGCGGGTTCGTGCCCCGGTCTGGGGGTATCCCACATGCCGGGGAGCGGCTGGGCCAGCGGGCCATGGCCGCTGGGCCTGCGTGTCCGGAGCCTGTGCTCCGCAACGGGAGAGGCCACCACAGTGAGAGGCCCACGTACCGCAAAAAAAAAAAAAAAAAAAGTGGAGATCACTACTTTATCTTATTCATAAGTGATCTTAACATTCCACAACATCTAGTAATATGAAACTTTGCTGAGGCACAACTCTGGAATTATCAGAATTTCTGAAGGAGTTACAGTTGGCCCTCTGCATCCGCAGATTCAATCAACCTCGGACAAAAAAATATTCAGAAAAAAAAATTCCAGAAAGTTCCAAAAAGCAAAACTTGAATTTGCCAGGCGTGCTGGTAACTATTTACATATAGTTTACATTGTATTGGTATTATAAGTAATTTAGAATTGATTTAAAGTACATGGGAGGATGTGTGTGGGTTATATGCAAATTTTATATAAGGGGCTTGAGCATCCAGGATTTTGGGGTTTTTGGGGTTTTTTTTGTATCTGCAGGGGGTCCTGATAGATGGGAGAGGGAGCCTACCTGGACCAGCCCTGGGCCTTTTTGCATGTTGCAGTCTGTACACAAAGGCTTGTTACTATAGAGCTCAGACTCCTAGAAATTGGCAAAAGTTTCCAATGATTCCCTCTCAAAATACCAAAAATTTGTTAAATTTATGATCTAGGGCTGATACTGGTCCTACTGAAATCTCCAAGGGGACATGCTGAAGAGCGTGCCCTATGCCTTTAAGTATCTGGCTACTGAAACCTCCCTTTCCCTGCACTGAGGGCACATGCAAACTCTTAGGATCCTCCAACAGGTAGGAATAAATTACAAGGATAGGGCTTCCCTGGTGGCGCAGTGGTTGAGAGTCTGCCTGCCAATGCAGGGGACACGGGTTCGTTCCCCGGTCCGGGAGGATCCCACATGCTGCGGAACGGCTAGGCCCGTGAGCCATGGCTGCTGAGCCTGTGCGTCCGGAGCCTGTGCTCCGCAATGGGAGAGGCCACAACAGTGTGAGGCCCGCATACAGCAAAAAAAAAAAAAAAAAAAAAAAAATTACAAGGATAGGGGAAAAAACTCCTGTGATAAAAGAGAACAGTCCTTTTTCTCTTTCTTTGACCATAGAAGAGGATGATGTTCTTCTACTTGGATTTAAGTGGCCCAAGACCTCACATGGGTCAGGGAAGAAAAGGAGTTCTCTAAATCTGTTGTTAATCTGTTAGAGCAGATTATGTATTCTAGGTGTGAGAAGAATAGATTTGACAAATTATCTAAAGGAAAATGGCAATTTAATTTCAACCAAGATAAAGGAAAAATCAAATTCACATCATCCAACACACAGTAGTCAGAAAAAAATCACTATCAGAAAGTCCCTTCATATAACCTGCAACAAAGATGTTTAACATGGGAAATTCACTGAAAGACTACAAAAAAAAATAGCAATGCTTTGGGCTTATGAACCATTCTAGAAAGAAGCAATGGCACATTTACATTAATGTTAACTTAAGAATTAAAACACAACTTTCATATTCTCCTAGTTAGTTGGATTTTTTAATTTCAAAGAGAGGTACCATGTGGTTTTGCATTAGAACTCTGGCTCTTTGAACTGCTTACCGAGATCATGACAAAGACCAGCGATCTGAACACAGAGCATATCTCGTTCACTTATCTGCAGCTCTGGTTGTTTTTCACTCAGTTCACGAACTAGACATCCTGCTAGATACCCTACGCTGCAGAGCGGAAAAAACAAAACAAAAATGAAAAAGTTACTCTTCTGTTTGAAAGATGAGCGACTGTTAAGATTTGTATTTGTCCTTGATAAATCCTTAAGGAGGCTGTGAATTAGACTTTGGGTGAAGGAGCCTTCCCAGCAGTTCGAGTATAAAAAGCCCTCTTTTTCCCTTTTTGTTTCAGAGTCTACCTGATTGACCTAGCTATAGGCTCAGTCTCAGGTCATTGTAGGCTGTATTACATTTCTGATTTGTAGAGATTAGCAAGACAAAGTTGCTTTTAATTCCCCAAAGAACTGCTCTGCTGCCTAAATGATTTTAAAAGACTGATTTGCCCAACTACATTTTCTTTAATTTGATTATTATTAGCTTCTGAATGTTAGCCCCTAGTTTTACATTATATTGTGTGGGTTCAGGTAACCTTACTGGGTTTTTTTTTTTTTGTATATTTAAATTAACATTTTCTGAGGGGCAGATTTACATCCCCTGTCTTATAATACCAGGCAGGGGAAGCATTCCCCAGTGAGACATAATGTCTACGCACAATATAGTGAGGCAAAAGAGATATAAACATCTTATATTAAGCCCACTTAAATATACCTACTTTTATAAACTGTCATCTCAATTCAATCAACTCTTACACCTTTAACTTTAGCCTCCATTAGGACCCCATCAACAAGCTGTGGTCTTACAAGGAGTCCTAGAAACTTTCCTTTTTATTCTCTGGCTATTTTATCTATTTTCGTATAAAGGCTCTGGGGTCTCCAGGGAGGGGTTGAGCCCAGGGACACAGGTCTTTTTAAAAAATCTTTAACTTGATTAATTGGTCTACTTGTTACCCCAAACAATTGTTCAACTGTTGATCAGGTATCTCAGTGTAATTTTCTTCCAGCCTTTTAAATATATGTGTGTGTGTGTGTGTGTGTGTGTATTAAACTGGGGTAAATAGAATGATAGAATGGACTTCTTCGGGGCCCTTAATGTTGGGGACCAATAAGATGTCCCCTTGGCCCATCCAACCTTACATGGTGTTGTATAAAAACCTTTGTTTTAATCTCATTACCATCCATTTTATTTATCCAATTTCTTAATAACCATCTAAAGATTTTTATCCTGTTGAGACAAGTCCCGTTAAAATTTCCACCTTCTTGGGAAGAAGAAGTCTCTTAACTTTCCCCTCAGCTTTTTTTCCCTATTAATCAACCCAATTAACATTACTTAACCTAATGTTTTTATTAGCATCTGTAAGGCCCATTGAGGGTAACCCTAGAGACTACAAATAAGGCTTCCCAAACTGGTTTATTTTTGTCTCTTTTAAACTAAGGGAGTTCTGAAATTGGGTCATTTTTAGGGACGTGGATGGATCTAGAGACTGTTATACAGAGTGAAGTAAGTCAGAAAGAGAAAAACAAATACTGTATGCTAACACATATATGTGGAACCTAGAAAAATGGTACAGATGAACCGGTTTGCAGGGCAGAAATTGAGACACAGATGTAGAGAACAAACTTATGGTCACCAAGGGGGGAAAGCGGAGGGGGGTGGTGGTGGTGTGATGAATTGGGCGATTGGGGTTGACATGTGTCCACTGATGTGTATAAAACTGATGACTAATAAGGACCTGCTGCATAAAAAAATAAATAAAAGTAAAAAAAAAATTGGATAAAGTCAGTGTCAAGATAAATTCAACACCTATGTTAAGTCCACAAAATCAAGAAGAGATAAAAAAACAAAATACTGAGTATAGTTCCCTGTGCTATACAGTAGGTCCTTGTTGGGTATCTATTTTATATATAGCATTGTTGAACTAGATAATATGGTCTCTATTCTTAATGGAATATGTGGTGAATTTACAACAAAAGGTAACATTTAAATTAATGGAATTAAATCCACAACTTATGACAAAAAAAAATGTATCAAATCATGTTGTACACCTAAAACATACACAATGTTATATGTCAATTATATCACGATAAACCTGGGGGAAAATAAGATATTCAAATTTTTTAAAAGTTAAGAAAAAAACTAAAAATGCTAAAAAAAAGATAAATAAATAAACTAAGGGAGTTCTTAGGTTAGCTGTTTTATATATACTACCATTTTCTAATTTGTTTTTTTATAGGTAAAAATAAAACAGCTGTTTGTAATGAGAGCTCTCTAAAAAATTTACCAATTTACCAAGTTTCTCTAATTTTAAGGATTCACTGTCTGGTCATTGATGAATAGTATCTTTTTTTTTTTGCGGTACACGGACCTCTCACTGTTGTGGTGTCTCCCGTTGCAGAGCACAGGCTCCGGACGCGCAGGCTCAGTGGCCATGGCTCACGGGCCTAGCCACTCCGCGGCATGTGGGATCTTCCCGGACTGGGGCACGAACCCGTGTTCCCTGTATAGGCAGGCGGACTCTCAACCACTGCACCACCAGGGAAGCCCGATGAATAGTATCTTAATAGTGACTCAAACCAATAAAATTCAAGAAGCATCCCCACAAGAGAGTGCAAAGGATGCAGCCTTCATAAGATCTAGAAATTTCCTCCCCCAAACAGCCTAAGAGAGTAAAGTCCTTCGTTGTACAGGTGGTTGCAATGAAGGTTGAGATGACAAATGCCCCTTATGGGCTGGGACCCCTTATGACAAATTTTCCTGAGAGTTGACACAGCCAGACAAAAAGATTGCTCAGAATTCCAGTCTAGGGCTTCCCTGGTGGAGCAGTGGTTGAGAGTCCGCCTGCCGATGCAGGGGACACGGGTTCGTGCCCCGGTGCGGGAAGACCCCACATGCTGCAGAGCGGCTAGGCCCTTGAACCATGGCCACTGAGCCTGCGCATCTGGAGCCTGTGCTCTGCAACGGGAGAGGCCACAACAGTGAGAGGCCCGCATACTGCAAAAAAAAAAAAAAAAAGAATTCCAGTCATTTGACTGGCTGCCAAATGTACACCATATGTGTATCTCCTGGGTAGCAGACACCAAGCTCTCAGAACACAGGAGAAAAAAAAAAAAGCCTAAGAAGATCAGGTAGAACATTTACATCTCTAAGACACAGGTAGAGAAATGCAAGTTCTCCCAGAAGGGCTTTTGTTTCTTTAAGTTCAGAATTTTGAAAAGATGTTTTATCAAGTTGGGTTTTTCTAGCTGCATATGAAAAATAAATTAATTTTGGAATGTCAAAAGAACCCCAGTTTGGCCATTTTTAGGATGAGCTTTAATTCCCAATTAAGCAAGTACTTGCAAGTACAAATTCTGTACGTACATAATAAAAATTTCCCAGTGTCTGTCAATTGGGGTAACCCATCAGCGTTTTTTAACTGAGCAAAATCTTCCCAGTGTCTTTCAAGTGAGGATAACCCACTCTGTCATTCAACTGACCACAATCTTCCTAATGTCTTTCAACTGAAGATAACCCTGTTACCTCTTTTTGAAACTAAGTTCAAGGAAAACCTACTCCTCCAGTGAGAAGTTAAATACCACCAAATAAAACTTAGGATCATAAGCGAATAACATGAGATCCAAGATCCAGGAGACACTCATCCAAATTCATCTGGACTCACTGAGGATACAGACGGGCACAAGAGGCCTCTGCTAGTACCAAGGCTCCAGATCCTCGTAAAGTTCAGGCAAAGGAGAAAAGTTGGCTCTGGATCCCTTCGTGGTCACTGAACTGTCAACTGAAGAAAAACACTACCTAAAAGTTCCAAGTTATGTTTTATTCAGAGATCTTACTGAGGACTCTAGCCCGGGAAATAGTCTCAGACAGCACTGAGCCATTGTTCCAAAGAGGTAAGGGAGGAACCAGGGTATGTAGGAGTTTCTGGTGAAAAAAAAAAACAAAACAAACATTTAGTCCAACATCAAAAGACTACTGCTAATGACAAAAACCAGTCACCTCAAGTTAATAATTTTTAGCATTTTCCTATGTATGGGAAGATGTAAGAGTCTGGGGTCATTGAAATTATTCCTTAGATATTCATCTGATCTATCTAGGGCCAGGACGCTGTTTTTCTCCACCATGAATTCCCCTCTGGGTGCAGCTGCAGTAGCTTGATGGCGGGCAATATTTGTTGTTTACTAGAATGACAGATAACATTTTTTTGGTCTACATTTGTGATTAGCAGTAATCTTTTTACACTTGACCACATGTTTTCCCCAGCAAAAAAGTTCACATATATACTGGCTCCTCCCTTACCTCTCTGGAGCAGCTCCTCAGAGCTATCTGAGAACTCCCGGGCTATAGTACTCAGTAAGGTCCCCAAATAAAACTTAACTCATAACTTTCACATCGTGCATTTTTCTTTCAGTTAACACTCAAGAATTTCAATATGTTTTTCAAATGTTCTAATATACCTCGAGGGCAACTTAACAGAATAGTCTGTTTCAGAACTAGGCAGAAACACACAGATTCCCAAAAGCAGGACCTCTTGACTCAGAATCACTTATCATTAGGGAAATGCAAAATCAAATCACAGTGAGACACCACCTCATACCAATAGGAGGAGTTTTGAGGGGATTTTTTTGGCTGCTCCACACAGCATGCAGATCTTAGTTCCCCAAACAGGGATTGAACCCGTTCCCGCTGCAGTGGAAGCACAGAGTCTTAACCACTGGACCACCAGGGAAGTCCCTAGGATGTCTGTTATAAAACAAAACAAAAACTAACAAGTTTTGGCCAGGATGTGGAGAAACTGGAACCCTTGTACACTGTTGGTGGGAATGTAAAATGGTGCAGCCACTACAGAAAACAGTAGAGCATTTCCTCAAAATATTAAAAATAGTATTACCATATGATCCAGTAATTCCACTTCTGCGTATATACCCAAAAGAAGTGAAAGCAGGGTCTTGAAGAGATATTTGCACATCCACGTTCATAGCGGTCACAATTGCCAAAGAGGTGGAAGCAACCCAAGAGTCCACAGATGAATGAAGGGATAAATGAAATGTAACATATACATACAATGGAACATTATTCAGCCTTAAAAAGTAAGGATATTCTGACACATGCTCCAACATGAGTGACTCTTGGGGAAATTATGCTAAATGAAATAAGCCAATCACAAAAAGACAAATACTCTATGAAATCACTTATATGAGGTACCTAGAACAGTCAAATTCATTAGAACAGAAAGTAGAATGGTGGTTACCAGGGACTGGGGAGAAGAGGAATGGGGAATTATTATTCAATGGGTACAGAGTTTCAGTTTTGCGAGATGAAAAAGTTCCGGAGCTTGGTTGCACAATAATGTGGATATATTTAACACTATTGAACTATAAACTTAAAAATGGTTAGGATGGTAAATTTTATATTCTGTGTATTTTACCACAATTTTTTTTAAAAGCAGAACTTCTGGTATTGTAATGTTTACAACATAGATTGTAGATAAGGTGCTCAACAAATGTTAAATACACTTTTAGCATTTCTACCTGAAAGTACTTCCTGAATGAATACAATATCTTTCTTGCTCCCTAAACTCTGAGCTTCACAAGGATAGAAACAGTTGATATCTTGTTGGTTTGGTAGGCACTAATAAGTTTTCAATAAATATTTGTTGATGAGTAAACATTTGAGTAGATGCATGTGTTCTAATTAAAGATGCTTCTAAACAAACAAACAAAACCAAAGTAACGCAGCAGTTTCCCCTTATTGGTTTCACTTTCCTCATTTCAGTTACCAGCAGTTAATCATGGTCTGAAAATATTAAATGGAAACTTCCAGAAATACACAATTCATAAGTTTTAAATTATACTTCATTCTGACTAGCATGATGAAATATCACACTGTTCTGGTCCATCACGACTGGGTCGTGAATCATTCTTTTGTCCAGCGTGTCCCACACATTAAATCACTTAGTAGCCAACACAATTAACAGATTGACGGCCAAGGTTTCCACAGTGCTTGTGTTCAACTGACCCTTATTTTACTTCATAATGGCCCCAAAGTGCAATAGTAGTAAAGCTGGCAATTCAGATGTGCCAAAGAGAAGTCGAGAAGTGCTTCCGGTAAGTGAGTGAAACGGTCAAAATTCTCAACTCAATATAGATAGAACAGGGCTTCCCTGGTGGCGCAGTGGTTGAGAGTCCGCCTGCCGATGCAAGGGACACAGGTTCGTGCCCCGGTTCGGGAAGATCCCACATGCCGTGGAGCGGCTTGGCCCATGAGCCATGGCCGCTGAGCCTGTGTGTCCGGAGCCTGTACTCCGCAATGGGAGAGGCCACAACAGTGAGAGG
>NW_006772681.1:1984429-2006256 GCF_000442215.2 Lipotes vexillifer | reverse complement strand
ACAAAAAAAAAAAAAAAAAAAAAAAAAAAAAAAAAAAAGATAGAACAAAATTGTACGCTGAGGTTGCTAAGATCTATCATAAGAACAAATCTTCTATCTGTGAAATAGTGAAGAAGGAAAAAGAAATTTGTGCTAGTTTTGCTGTTGCATCTCAGACTGTCAAAGTTACAGCCACGGTGTGTGATAAGTGCTTCATTAAGATGGCAAAGGCATTAAATTTGTACAATAAGATATTCTGAGAGAAAGAGAGAAACCACATGCACATAACTTTTATTGCACTGTATTGTTATAATTGTTCCATTTTATTATTAGTTGTTGTTAATCTCTTACTGTGCTTAATTTATAAATTAAACTTTATCATAGGTATGTATTTTTAAGGAAAAAACATAGTATAAATAGGGTTTGGTAGTATCTGTAGTTTCAGGCATCCACTGGGAGTCTAGGAGCATATACCCCATGGATAAGGGGTGGACCAGGGACTTCCCTGGTGCTGCAGTGGTTACCGCCTGCCAATGCAAGGGACATGAGTTCGAGCCCTGGTCCGGGAAGATCCCACATGCACGGAGCAACTAAGGCAGTGCGCCACAACTACTGAGCCTGCGCTCTAGAGCCCGCGAGCCACAACTACTGAGCCCATGTGCCACAACTGCCGAAGCCCGCGTGCCTAGCGCCCATGTTCCACAACAAGAAAAGGCACTGCAATGAGAAGCCCATGCACTGCAATGAAGAGTAGCCCCCACTCGCAGCAACTAGAGAAAGCCTGTGCACATCAAAGAAGTCCAAATGCAGGCAAAAAAAAAAAAAAAAAAAGCAGAGCAAAGTCTCAACTATGTTGTATGTAACAGAGGTGCCACCTTCTCTAAGCTTGCGAATGCTTTTCTGATTGATTTACACGTTTCCTGATAGGTAAGAAAACAATGTGGTTTTTTTGTTTTTCGTGTTTTTAAATTTATTTTTGGCTGCATTAGGTCTTTGATGCTGCATATGGGCTTCCTCTAGTTGCAGAGAGCAGGGGCTAATCTTCGTGTGGTGCACTGGCTTCTCATTGTGGTGGCTTCTCTTGTCGAGGAGCACAGGCTCTAGGCGCACAGGCTTCAGTAGTTGTGGCACACGGGCTCAGTAGTTGTGGCACACAGGCTTAGTTGCTCTGTGGCATGTGGGATCTTCCCAGGCCAGGGCTCGAACCCGTGTCCCCTGCATTGGCAGGCGGATTCTTAACCACTGTGCCACCAGGGAAGCCCAATGATGTGGTTTTAAAGGGCAATTATGTATAAGACTAAATAGGAAATGTAGGAAAATTAAATAATCAAACTTACAAAGTTAGTTATATCAGTAACCAACCCTATTAACTTTTTTTTTTCCTATTAACTTTTAAATAATATTTAAACATAAATGTTTCATCTAAAAGTCCTGTCAGGCACTTTTGTTTTCTTTCCAGGAAGGATTTGAGGTGGCTTCTAAGAATACATAAAATAAGTAAAGTAGAGCAAGGTAAATCAAACCTTCAACTTTCTCATCAATAAAATAAGGATATTATTGGGAATTCCCTGGCAGTCCAATGGTTAGGACTCCACGCTTCCACTGCACGGGGCACGGGTTCGATCCCTGGTTGGGGAACTAAGATCCTGCATGCCACATGGCTCGGCCAAAGGAAAAAAAAATCAAATATTGATTGTCTCAGTCAAACAAGGCTCTTAAAAAAAATAAGGCTATTATTACCATTTTATAAAACTATTTGTTTTCTAAAAGATACGATGTGACCGAGAAGGGACTTAATAACTATAAGTTCCCCACCCCAATACCCTTCTTACCCTAGACTATGCTCAAATCGATTGTGTGAAGCTCCTGGAAAAACATAGTAACCGCCTCCCAACTGCTTAATATATCGCAGGCGCTGAAATTGAGGTGTGTCGATGATTCGGATGAGAAGAGGGTGAAATTCAATGTGACCATGGATAGGATCATTAATCACCTAGAAAATTATAAATTAATGTGAATAACAATACATAACACCATCTAAAATTTTTGTCCAGTCATTCCTATCTACAGTGCAAAGTCAAAGCTATTCATTTTTAAGTTAAGAATAATACTAAGGGAAATGACAAGTTATGAATATCTTTACCTTATTTAGGTATCACTACCAGACAAAGCAAGTATATTGGACCTGATGGATTCTAATAATGGATTAATGGATTCTAATAACAGAAGGGTAAAGATTTCAATCTTTCTTTTATGTATATGATTTCATTAGCCTTTAGTAAGTTAATCTGGTATTCAAGTTAAACATACTCATTTAACACACTCATTCAGATCACACACACTATTTTACCACAGGCACTGTGTCTAATTTTTTTTGTAAATGTATCTACCCATCACTATAATCCTTAATAAAAAAAACAAAAAAACCTCCTACCATGTAGTAAACAATCATAGGCAGGAAGTACTATAAAATTCTACAGCACTTAATGTCTCTAAGAAGTACTTACTTATACTTAGTAAACATACATTTCATAATTATTCATTACTCTAAGCTTAAGCAGGGGCTTTAAATATGGGTGAAGATCTTTTTTTTTTTTTTTCGGTACGCGGGCCTCTCACTGTTGTGGCCTCTCCCGTTGCGGAGCACAGGCTCCAGACGCGCAGGCTCAGCGGCCATGGCTCACGGGCCCAGCCGCTCTGCGACATGTGGGATCTTCCTGGACCGTGGCACAAACCCGTGTCCCCTGCATCGGCAGACGGACTCTCAACCACTGTGTCACCACGGAAGCCCTATGGGTGAAGATTTAATGCTCTATGTTTCTTTAAATAAAGATAACGTCTTTCTTAATTGTCCATAACTGTCTTTTAAAAAGAATGTTTCAGAATAAAAAAAGAAACATGATAAATGATCTAATCCATGATTTTCAAACTGCTTCAAATGGTTCCATGAAGTTCCTAAAAAATGTATGGAATTCTGGGAGGTGAAGGGCCTTGTCTGCCTCATTTACTGCCATATTCTCAGAACCCATCAAACAGCACAGTTCCTGACACAGAGTAGGAACTCAGACACATTTTGAATGACTACTGTTGAAACATTATTCCAAAGTAATACATGTTAAAACATTATTCCAAAGTAATACAAGGTATTATAGTTACAGTGTACCAAGTATATCTTTAATAATACACCAAGAATGATGTCAAAGTATCTCAGGAATAGAAGGATGTAATTCAACCCTGTGAATGCCCTTATCAGAGAAGAAAAAGTTGCACAATTTTTAAATATATGAAAATCATATACTGGTCTATTCTTTCTCCCTTATACAAGATCAATGTAACCACGAAACAAATGAGAATCTATCTTTTAAATTAATTTATTTATTTTTGGCTGTGTTGGGTTTTAGTTGCTACATGTAGGCTTTCTCTAGTTGTGCCGAGCGTGGGCTACTCTTCGTTGCAGTACACGGGCTTCTCATTGCGGTGGCTTCTCTTGCTGTGAAGCATGGGCTCTAGGCATGTGGGCTTCAGTAGTTGTGGCACACAGGCTCAGTAGTTGTGGCTCGTGGGCTCTGGAGCGCAGGCTCAGTAGTTGTGGTGCACAGGCTTAGTTGCTCTGCAGCATGTGGGATCTTCCCAGACCAGGGCTTGAACCCGTGTTCCCTGTACTGGCAGTCAGATTCTTAACCACTGCGCCACCAGGAAAGTCCCAAGAATCTATTTTACTTTGAAAAATTATCAAAGAAAAGTCCTATAATCTACTTTTAATCCATTTAAAGATCTAAAAGACTTCACTGTCAATTTTTCAATGATTAATAACTTTTTAAAAGAACTCAATGAAAATTATTTTTAACTTAATATCATAACACACACTCTCAGGTCAAAATGCATCATGAACAGTTTCTCATGTTTTTACAAATCTTAATAATTATCACTGTAATGGCTCTATTTCATTGATGAACCAACATTTTTAAACCATTCCCCTAACACTGGGCTTTGCGAAACTAGAAATTCTATTTAGTCAATTTCATATTCCCTTTGCAACCCTTAGTGTGTATATGTGATATTAAAGTGTTTTGATCACTTTTTTAAATTAATTTTTATTGGGGTATAGTTGATTTACAACGTTGTGTTCGTTTCTGCTGTAAAGCAAAGTGAATCAGTTATACATATACATATATCCACTCTTTTTTAGATTCTATTCCCACGTAGGTCATTACAGAGTACTGAGTAGAGCTCTGATCACTGTATATAATCTGTTATTTTTGTTCCTGCAGTATTTTTTTGAGGTATAGTTGACTTACAATATTATATTAGTTTCAGGTTACAACATAGTGATTCAAAATTTTTATAGAATATACTCCACTTACAGTTTTATAATATACGGGCTATATTCCCTGTGCCATACAGTATATCCTTGTAGCTTATTTTATACATAGTAGTTTGTACCTCTCAATCCCCTACTTCTATTTTGCCCCTCCATCTTCCCTCTCCTAATTGCTAACCCCTCGTTTGTTCTCTATTATTCTTGAGTTTTTTTGTTTTGCTATATTCATTTGTTTCATTTTTTAGATTCCACACATAAGTGATAACATACAGTATTTGTCTTTCTCTGACTTATTTCACTAGGAGTAATACCCTCCAAGTCCATCCATGTTGTTGCAAATAGCAAAATTTCACTTTCTTTATGGCTGAGTACTATTCCATTGCGTATATATATCTTCTTTATCCATTCATCTGTTGATGGACACTTAGATTGCTTCCATATCTTGGCAATTGTAAATAATGCTGCTATGAATACTGCGATACATGTGTCTTTTCAAATTAGCATTTGTGTTTTCTTCAGATATATGCCTAGGAGTGGAACTGCTGGATCATATGGTAGTTCTATTTCCAGTTTTTTTAAGGAATCTCCATACTGTTTTACACAGTGGCGGTACCAATTTCCATTCTTACCAAGGGTGTACAAGGGTTCCTTTTTCTCCACACCCTTGCCAACATTTGTTATTTGTGGGCTTTTTGATGATAGCCATTATGACAGGTGTGAGATGATATCTCACTGTGGTTTTGATTTGCATTTTTCTGATAATTAATGACGTTTAGCATCTTTTCATCTGCCTGTTGGCCATTATGTATGTCTTCTTTGGAAAAATGTCTATTCAGGTCTTCTGTCCATTTTGCTTCTACTAATTTTGGGTTCTGTTTGTTCTTCTTTTTCTAGTTTCTTTAGATGTAAGGTTAGCTTATTTGAGATTTTTCTTTTTCCTGAGGTAGGTTTTTATTGCTATAAAGGTCCCTCTTAGAACTGCTTTTGCTGCATCCCTTAGATTTTGGATTGCTATGTTTTCATTTTCACTTGTCTCCAAGTTTTTTTGGTATTTTCCTTGATTTTTTTCAGTGATCCATTCGTTATTTAGTAGCATGTCTAGCCTCCACAGGTTTGTGTTTTTTGCAGTTTTTTTCTTGTAGTTGATTTCTAGTCTCATAGCATTGTGGTCTGAAAATACGCTTGACATGATTTCAATTTTCTTAAGTTTACTGAGACTTGTTTTGTGGCCTAGAACGTGATCTATCCTGGAGTGTTTCATGTGCACTTGAAAAGAATGCGTATTCTGGGACCTCCCTGGAGGCCCAGTGGTTAAGACTCTGAGCTTCTACTGCAGGGGGTGCAGGTTCAATCCCTGGCCAGGGAAATAAGATCCCACATGCCACACGGCATGGTCAAAAAAAAAAAAAGTGTATTCTGCTGCTTTTGGATGGAATATTCTCTATAAATCTGTTACATTCATTTGGTATAATATATCATTTAACGCCTGTGTTTCCTAATTGATTTTCTGTCTGGATGATCTGTCCATTGGTGTAAGTGGGGTGTTAAACTTCCTTACTATTATTGTTGTTACTGTCAATTTCTCCCTTTATGTCTGTCAATATTTCCTTTAGGTATTTAGGTGCTCCTATGTTGGGTGCATATATATTTACAGTTGTTATATAACTTCTTCTTGGAGTGATCCCTTGGTCATTATGTAGTGTCCTTCTTTGTCTCTTGTAACAGTCTTTGTTTTAAAGTTTATTTTGTCTAAGTTTTTGTTACCCCGGCTTTCTTTTGCTTTTGCTTTTTTAATATTTATTTGGGGGCACTGGGTCTTAGTTGCGGCACACAGGATCTTCGTCATGGCATGCAGGATCTTTAGTTGCAGCATGCAGGATCTTTTAGTTGTTACATGTGTACCCCGGCTTTCTTTCGATTTCTATTTGCATGGAATATCTTTTTCCATTCTCTCACTTTGTCTGTTTCTTTAGGTCTGAAGTGAGTCTCTTGTAGGCAGTCTATATAAGGGTCTTGTTTTTGTACCCATTCATCCACTCCATGTCTTTTGATTGGAGCATTTGGCCCATTTACATTTAAAGTAATTATTGATAGGTATGTACTTATTGCCATTTTGTTAATTGTTTGGGGGTTGTTTTTGTAGTTCTTTTTGGTTCCTTTCTTCTTCCTTTGTTCTCCTCCCTTGTGATTTGCTAACTATCTTTAGCATTATGTTTGCATTCCTTTCTCTTTTTTGTGTATGTATCTATTATAGGTTTTTAGTTTGTGCTTACCAGGTTTATATATAGCAATCTATATATATAAATGATTATTTTAAGTTGCTGATCTCTTAATTTCAAATGCCTTTTAACAACCTTACATTTTTACTCCCCTCCTGCCATGAGTACTGTTTTTAGTGTCATATTTTACATCTTTTTGTTTTGTGTATCCCTTAACTACTTACTGCAGATATAGATGATTTTACTTTTGCCTTTTAACCTTCCTCCTAGTTTTGTATGTGGTTGATTGAATACCTTCACTGTATATTTGCCTTTACTAATGAGCTTTTTACTTTCATAATTTTCATGTTTCTAGTTGTGGCCTTTTCTTTTTTACTTAGAGAAGTGCCTTTAGCATTTCTTGTAAAGCTGGTTGTGGTGATGAACTTATTTAGGTTTTGCTTATCTATAAAATTTGATTTCTCTATCAAATCTTACTGAGAACCTTGCCAGGTAGGTTCTTGGTTCTTGATATTCTACCACTCTCTTCTGGCCTGCAGAGTTTCTGCTAATAAGTCAGCTAATAGTCTACAGGAGTTCCTGCATACATAACTTGTTGCTTGTGCCTTGCTGCTTTTAATATTCTCTCTTAGTCTACTGTTGATTCCTTCTAGTGTATTTTTCATTTCAGTTATGGTATTCCTCATCCCTGCTTGGTTCTTCTCCATATTTTCTAACTCTTTGTTTAAAAATTTCTAACATCTTGCTCTGTGAATCCATTCTTCTCCTGAGTTCTTTGATCTTATTTACTATCATTACCTTGAACTCGTTATCAGCTAGATTGTCTATCTCCACTTCACTTAGTTCTTTTGAGGTTTTATTTTGTTCAAATAAAATAAACATATTTTATTTAGTTTGGAACATATTCCTCTATTGTCTCATTTTGCCTATATTGCTGTTTTTATTTCTATGTATCTGATATGTTGGTTATGTTTCCTGACCTTGGAGAAGTTGCCTTTTGTGGGAGACGTCCTATGTGTCCCAGCAGTGCACTCCCCTCTGGTCACTAGGGTTATATGTTCTAGGGATGCGCCCAGTGTGAGCTGCATGGGTCCTTCTGTTGTGGTGGGCTGACTACTGTGGGTGGTCTGATAGGCATGGCTGGCACCCCAGTTTGCTTGGTTGCCAGGCCCTACCTTGTGTGGAGGCTGCTAGCCACTGGTTGGCAGGGCCGGGTCACAAGGTGGCTGGCTGGAGAACCCCAGGGGATCCTGGGGCTAATACTGGCTCACTGGTGGGCAGAGCCAGGTTCTGAGATGAGTGGTTGTGAGGCTGAGGTTCCTGAATCTGGTGTTGGCCTGCTGGTGGGCGGGGCCGGTTCTTAACACTGCTGGTTGTGAGTTCCAGGGTGTCCCAAAGCTGGTGCTAGCCTGCTGGTGAGTGGGGATGAATTCCAGGGTGGCTGGCTGAGGAGTCCAAAGTACCTCAGAGCTGGTGTTGGCTTGCTGATGGGTGGGTCCAGGGGCTGGGGCCTCACAGAGCTATTGTCAGCCTGCTGGTGGGCAGGCGCAGGGCCCAGGGTGGGTCCCAGGCTACTGTCAGCTCACTGGTGGGTGGAGCTGGTCCCGAGGTCTCTGGATGCAGGGCCCTGGGGGTCCCGAAGCTGACAGTCTACTGATGGGTGGGCCTGGATCCCAGGGCTGCTGACGGAGGCACCCAAGGTGCCCCAGAGCTGAAGCTGGCCTACTGGTGGGCAGGGTTAGGAGGTAGGGCCCCAGGACTGCTGCTGGACTGCTGATGTGTTGGCTGGGTCCTGACAGGGCAGGCTGTGGGGTTGCAGTGGTCCTGGGGCCTGTGTCTGCCCTCTGGTGGGCAGGATCGGGGTCTAGGAGCTCCTAGGACTGGTGCCCACCCAATGGTGGGTAAAACTGGGTCCTGGGGCTAGTGCTGGCCCAATGGCGGGGGCACAGCTGGGTTCTGGGGTCTCTGGCTGCAGGACCCAGGGGTCCCAGAGCTGGGGGGTGGGGCTGGCTCCTGACACAGCTGGCTGTAGGGTCAGGGCTGTCCTGAAGCTTGTGTCAGCCCACTGGTGAGCGGGGCCAGATCCTTGGGTGGCTGGCTAAGGTGCCCAGGGTGTCTCAGAGCTGGTGTCTCCCAGTGTTATTTAATATAATCTACTCCTTCTAGAGTCACATGGTCCACTTACTTATCACTTTTAAAGGTATATGATATTCTATTGTGTTACTAGCCAAGCAGGATGAAACAATTCTATTGCCTTCTGTATATGCCAAGCACTGAGGATGAGGGATGAATAAGTTACCATTCCTGCCCCCAGGAAAAATAACAGAATCTATTTGTAGAGTAGTGGGGAAAGAGAATGGGGAAAAAGAAACAAAAGAAGGAGTGGTCAGTTCTACCCTGAAGAAAGGGGAACAGGAGCCCTCAGAAAAAGACTCAGAGGTGGTGATTCTATAATTTCACACATATTAGGTAGACATTTCACTGTTTTAAAATTCACCAGGGACTTTCCTGGTCGTCCAGTGGTTAGGACTCTGTGCTTCCACTGTGGGGAGGGCACGGGTTAGATCCCTGATCAGGGAACTAGGATCCCCAAAGCCACACAGCATGGCCAAAAAAAAAAAAAATCACCAATACATTTGACAAATTAGTGCCTACTATGTCAAACACTGCACTTCATCCTCACTATTATGCAATTCCTGGTTTCAGAGGCCAGTTGAACTAAATTTAGCATGAAGAAAACTAAGCCAAGAATAAGAGGCTATAGTCTTGGGTTAGGCAACGGTTTCTTAGATTTGACACCAAATGCATAAGAGACAAAAGCAAAAATAGATACACTGGACTATATCAAAATTTAAAACTTTTGTGCTCCAAAGAACACCATCAAGAAACTAAAAAGAGGGGACTTCCCTGGTGGGATGGTGGTTGAGAATCCGCCTGCCAATGCAGGGGACACGGGTTTGATCCCTGGTCTGGGAGGATCCCACATTCTGTGGAGCAACTAAGCCTGTGCGCCACAACTACTGAGCCTGTGCTCTGCAATGAAAAGCCCATGCACTACAATGAGGAGAGGCCCCTGCTCACCGAAACGAGAGAAAGCCTGCGCACAGCAACGAAGACCCAATGCAGCCAAAAATAAATAAATAAATACATTTACAAAGAAGCAGTACTGATTAAAAAAGCAAAACTAAACTAAACTAAAAATATAGGGAATTCTCTGGTGGTCCAGTGGTTAGGACTCTGCGCTTCCACTGCTGGGAGCCCAGGTTCAATCCCTGGTCAGGGAACTAAGAGCCCGCAAGCCTCATGATGTGGTCTAATTAAATAAATAAAAAGACAGTAAAAAGATAATCCAGAGGATGGGAGAAAATATTTGCATATCATATATTTAATAAGGGAATTGTATCCTGAATATATAAAGAACTGTTACAATTTAAATTAGATTGTGGTGATGACTGAACAACCTTGTGAACTTTCTAAAAAACACTGACTTGGGGCTTCCCTGGTGGCGCAGTGGTTGAGAATCTGCCTGCCAATGCAGGGGACACAGGTTCGAGCCCTGGTCTGGGAAGATCCCACATGCCGCGGAGCAACTAGGCCCGTGAGCCACAGCTACTGAGCCTGCGCGTCTGGAGCCTGTGCTCTGCAACAAGAGAGGCCGCGATAGTGAGAGAGAGGCCGCAATAGTGAGAGGCCCGCGCACCGCGATGAAGAGTGGCCCCCGTTTGCCACAACTGGAGAAAGCCCTCACACAGATACAAAGACCCAACACAGCCATAAATAAATAAATAATTTAAAAAAAAAAACAACCCACTGACTTGTATATTTAAAATGAGTTAATAAAAGAATATATCTGTGTGTAACTGAGTCACTTTGCTGTACAGCAGAGATTGGCACAACATTGTAAATCAACTACACTTCAATAAAAAATAAAATAAAATGAATGAATTGCAAGGTATGTGAATTATATCTCACTAAAGCTGTTTTTATTTTTTAAAAAAAGCGTTAAAAAAGTTAACTAACACACCACTGTAAAGCAATTATACTCCAATAAAGATGTTAAAAAAAAAAGGTAGATGACAAATTAGGGTAGGAATTAATTCTTTGTTCAACTGTACTGCTGATGAAGCTAAGGTCAAAAAAGGTATCATAGGGAGGGTGGGAGGGAGGGAGATGCAAGAGGGAAGGGATATGGGAACATATGTATATGTATAACTGATTCACTTTGTTATAAAGTAGAAACTAACACACCATTGTAAAGCAATTATACCCCAATAAAGATGTTAAAAAAAAAAAGGTGTCATAGGGAGGGTGGGAGGGAGGGATATGCAAGAGGGAAGAGATATGGGAACATATGTATATGTATAACTGATTCACTTTGTTATAAAGCAGAAACTAACACACCATTGTAAAGCAATTATACCCCAATAAAGATGTTAAAAAAAAAAAGGTGTCATAGGGAGGGTGGGAGGGAGGGATATGCAAGAGGGAAGAGATATGGGAACATATGTATATGTATAACTGATTCACTTTGTTATAAAGCAGAAACTAACACACCATTGTAAAGCAATTATACCCCAATAAAGATGTTAAAAAAAAAAAAGGTATCAATTTCATTACTAGACAGTGACTCACCGACTCAAGTACTTAGTAGCTTTAAGATCTATTTTCAATGACTATAGTTTACATATGAGGTTAAACAATTTTGTTTTTAATGAAAAATAGAAAAAATAAATAAAAGGGGGCAAATGAAACTACTGACTGCCTTGAAAATTACTTCAAAAAGATTTTTTGCTGCAAACTGTGAAAATGTGACCTCAGAGATTATCTGAGATGATCTCAACTAATGAAGAAAACTCATCTTATCTCTGCCCTGCCTGATGAGAACACCCATGCTGCTGCTATTGAGAAAGGACAAAAAAGAATGCAGGACAGTAACTGTCTCCCAACTGCAGGACAAAATATTTAGATATCATCTTTGGTAAGTGATTCTTCTATTTACTTCTTCATAAAAATGAAGTGTTTTAAATTAGGTAACTTTTTCAAAAAGGGCTGCGATTTGATCATTCCTCAAATAACAGATTTGCTCTAAGAACAACTACTTTGTTTGTAAAAGAAGATTCTTGTAGAATTGAACCAAACACACTCATTAAATATCTTCAAACACGATTTTCAATGAAAAATAAGCAGACTAACTTGTAACAGTAAAATTGAAATTCATGTGCTCATAGGATCTGAGATAATTCAATACATAAAACACCTCTGATGAAAAGTGCAAAAGATGACTGTGTAAAAGGGGAATGAGATCCCATCCCCTCTTCCAGGTCTGAAACTAAGTTTTCTTACCCTATAGATGTCAAAAGCATAAACAATGTGGTATATTTCCTGTCACCAACCAATCAAGAAACATTTCTTTAATTACGGTATTAGAACCATCCTGAAGAGCTTGTGAAAAATGCACATTCCTGGGTCTCTACTGTAAGTTCCCAGAATCAGAATTTCTGAGATGGGAGCTAGGCAGTTGACTGCTTGTTAAAATGATTCTTGGGACACTGAGTGTGAAAAACAGGGCTTTTGAAATGTCTGGAAGGGGATGGGGGATGAGAAATAAACAGTTATTGATAGATCAAACTTTAGGCATATATCTGTTCTTTGGTCTACTGTTTGACAAAAAAGTTCACCAAAACTGATAAGTAATTTTAATTTAAAAGTTATTCTATGACTAAGGGGTAACTAGGGCTATATGTGTCGATATGGATAGTTCTCAAAAATATAACATTATATGAAAGCTTAGAAGGTTACTTCTAATAAAATGAAATTCCATTTATAAATGTTTAAAAAATATGTAAAACAATACTATATACTGTTTATGGCTATACATACATATGTAGTAAAAATCTAAAAAAAACATTCAAGAAAATGATTAAACACTTGGGGAAAAAAGGATGGAAACAGAATTCAAGAGGGGTACAAACAAGGCCTTCTACTGTTTCTAATATTTTGTTCTAAAAATAATAGATCTGAAGCAAATTAGGCAAAATGTTAAGATTTGACAAGCTGGGCAGTAGTCTATGCTTTTCTGTGTGCTTAAAATATTTTAGTTTTTCTCGTGGTTATTTTAGAAAATGCAGAAAGTTTAGGAAAGTAAAAACCCATTACTCACAATCCTGTTACTGAAAAGAGATTTCTTTCCATTCTTTTAAAAATGAATTCTACATAATTGAGTTATATCACTTTATATTAAAAAAATAATAAACTCAGATTCTTCTTACCTTCATTGTATAAACTTGAATTTGATCCAGTTGTTGGATATTATTAAGCAGCTTTATTCTCTTCCCATAGGAACTAAAATTATAACAGGATAAGCAAATCTATCATTATTTGCTAAATAATAATCCCTGGAGTATATAAATAGTATATAATCAACTTTAGGTTGTTAGAATAGAAGTCAGATTAAAAGGAACAGTTAATAATTCAAACATACTCCTATTAGAAACCCTCTCCCTTCCTTTGCTTCTAAGACATGAGACTCTAATGCCCTCAATCCTCTTCTCTCTTGGTAAATTCAGACTTCAATACCTCTCATACCTATATCACTGAATGCTCAATTTACACTTCAAACTTATTTTAACCTAATTGTGGCCAACACCTACCCTCATGATCCTAAATTTGCATGGCTCACATAAGCGAAATCTCAAGATAGGTAAGTCTCTTTGAAGTAGAGCACAGTGATAATGAAAAAGGTCTTTGGAATCAGGCAGAACTGACTCACATCTGCACGTGGAATCTATATGATCTTGGAAAAGTCACTTAACCTTTTTTGGTACACTGATGTTCTCATCTATAGCACAGAGATAATACTATCTCCCTCACAGGGCTGGAGAGGGATTAAACAGTGTTTAATACAAAAGACTCAGTTCCTGCCCTCAAGAACTATAGGAGAATTTTAACTATGATTACAGATGTTAATAGAAATTATTATTGATGTTAAATTCCATATTTATCCCATCAGCAGTGTTTTAAGTACAAGAATCTAGGAGTTTATTAGTATAACCAAGTGGTGAGTATGTGAACAAAGTTATCTAACTAAACTGGCCAAAGATGTTACATAAAGGAAGACTACATTTGTTTGACAAACTGAGCCTTTGTCATATCAAAATAACTTTCAAAGAGAAATAATTATTGCTTACATCAACTAAGAAATAGTCACATCAAATGCAAATGTCTAGGATACAATGAAAGGAAACGCAGGACAATGTAAGACTTCTTGGCAGGGGTCGTTGTCAGTCACATGATCAGTCCATGAATGGATTTTTGAAACTCTTTATGGTGATGAGTTGCAAAGTTCCAAGTCTGACTTATGAGCATCAGGTATGAATTATGCATGAACCAAGTATATATCGTTTTAGCTTCATTTATACCTATTGTCCTCTATCAGTAATTACTCATAATGCTCCAGTCTTGAGAAAGAATTTAATAGGAATTAAACAACTCAAAATCCTATAATTCACTTTCTTGCTCCATTTACACTTACTAATTGGTCTAGGCATGTTAGCCTGATACCTGGCTGAAGCAGGAGGCAAGGGGTTAGCCTTTATCAATCCTTTAGCTAACTAGACTGAAATGTAAATCTTTTGCTAAAAGTCCTAGATAGACTTGCAGCCAGAAGTACTACAGCTGACCTCTGTGTTGTCCCCCGAGACCCACAGTAACCACAGAATCTAAGAATGACTTTTTTGGAATGTACAGAAGCATCATTACAGCTGATAAACCATTAAAGCAGCATAGCTTGTGTTTTACTATTCCCCTACCCTCTTCAGTTTGAAATAACAAGCATAGGGAAAGGCCAGCCTCCGAGAAGTACTTTAAGGCAGAGCTGTAACTGACAGGTTAAGTATAGTTGCACAGTGGAGCATAACCAGGAATCACAGCATAAAATAATACCAAACCGAAACCAACCTCACAGCCCAGTCTTTTCCTCAACTGATACTCAGTATTCATCACTTAATTAGAACTCAAAAAGAAACTACTGTATTCATAAAGAAATCACATGGGGGGGGGTGGGCAAAATGGGTGAAGGGGCTTCAAGAGGTACAAACTTCCAGTTATAAAATAAATAAGTCATGGGAATGTAATGTACTGCATGATGACTATAGTCAATAATGTTGTAGTGCATGTTTAAAGTTGCCAAGTGATGGTATACAATTTATGTTTTAAGCAGGGCAAGAAAATTTAAGCATAACATGTTCCCTGCTTGTACTGGGCCCTCCCTAATGTGCAATGTGCATTATACATTAACCAGACCTCCTCAAAGTTGGGAATGCCTGCTCAACTGTAAAAAACAATGCTTTTTTCCTTCTTCTGATGTCAACAATGTAACTCCTTAGAAGATTAATTTTTCCTTTCCTAATCCTGTAAGGGATCATGGTGACATACTGTGCCTATGTGCAGATCTGGACTATGTATCTTTGGTGAACTTTACATAAAATGTCAGTGTGTCACTTTGATGTACAATCTGTTTTCTCGAAAATGTATATGACTGTTCCTTTGACTTCTAACAGGCAGAAGAGTCCTCAGAGTTTTCTAAAAGAATGTCTCTTGGATTATAATCCTCAGGTTGGCTTGAATATAAAACTCTCTATTTCTCCTTTAGATCGAATATTGATTAATTTTTTGTTGACCCAAGAGAGTAAATCTTTTTTTTTTTGTTTTTTGTTTTGTTTTGTTTTTTTGCACAGCTTGCAGGATCTTAGTTTCCTGATCAGGGATCGAACCCTCACCCTTGGCAGTGAAAGCACAGACTCCTAACCACTGGACTGCCAGGGAATTCCGAAGAGAGTACATCTTAAAAGTCCTCATCACAAGAAAAAAAATTTCTTTGTAATTTTGTATGGTGACAGAGGGTACTAGACTTATTATGGTAATCACTTCGCAATATATACGAACATTGAATCATTACACTGTACACCTGAAACTAATATAATATTATATGTCAATTATACCTCAATAAAAATATTTAATTTTTTTTAAAAAAATCACTGATTAAAGTATATTTAAAAAGCCGCCCAAAACCTGGAGGTGTTTTTGTTTTGGCAAAGGCTATGTCAAAATAAATACTTTAAACAAAGATTTGGGCCAGAATAGTTGGACTACAATAAGATTTTATTTCCATATTTCATCATTTCTGAAACCTACTGTTTCTTACAACTGATGTGTACATTTAATGTGACAATATTTCTTATTTTTTTAGAAAAATCTTTGACCATCATCAGTTAATCATAAAACTGAGGAAATACAGGAGTACTTGTCTAAACTGGATTCCCCCTAGAAAGCAGAGTCTAGGACAAGAGCTTGCATACAGTTAATTTATTTTGGATGTGAATCCTGGGATATGGAGTGGAGGGCTAGAAAAGGTGAAAACAGGAAACGAGGGGAAAATAATGCAAGGGTACATTAATAAGTTGGTTGCATTGGACCACTGTGAACTTCAACGGATCCCACTGAAATCCTCAAAGGCAGCTCTGTCCAGAACTTTGTCATGATGGAAATATTCTATATCTGCCCTGTTCAGCATGGTAGCCACCAGCCATAAGTGGCTACTGAGCACCTGAATTATGGATAGTATAATTGAGAAATTAAAATTTTCACTTCATTTAATTTTAATTAATTTTAACACATAGGTAGTGGCTGCTGCATAGGAAAACACAGCTCTAAGGAGTACTGCAGAATCCACCTCAGAGTTAAGAGGTGGGCACAAAAAGACATGACATACGGTGTTCCTTTTGGAATTTTTACTATTTTGTTAACTCATGTGTCCCAAGTTCCTGGAAGAATGCCTAACGCATAATGAGCCCTCCATAAATATTTGTTGAATAAATCAACAGCATTTGGGTCCACAAAGTATATGGTTCCCTTTAAAAGCAAAACTCTATTAGAAAAAATTCCATTCAGTTCAAACAATAAGCTACTATTATACATAAGAAATAGGTAGTAAGGGGGACTTTGGGGGGACAGAGGGGGCTGATATATAATTATGAAAGAGGCAAGATTAGGTTCCCAAGGATTCTGACCCAAAGGAGGCTTATTAAAAGTCAGTAAAATGTTCTAAAGTGATCTTTCCCTCAATCTACTTGCATTATCAATTACTAAACAACAGTGCATGAAGTAATTCAGTATAATCTTTTGTTCTGATTCTTTGGTTACTGTTTCCACAAACAACACTTAGCTAAGTGGAATTCCAGAAAAGACCATATTTTACCACTGTTGCCAATTCCCTAATAGAAACAAAGTCTCTACTTTAAGGAAGGTTTAAATATTGATTGGATCTTCAACTGAGATATTTAAAGTGGACTTACATCTAGACCCTAGAATCTCCAGTCATATATAGGGATCTCAACCTACATAAATAATTTATGAAGGGCTTAACATGTGCTAATCACTCTACATACATTGTCTCATTATTATCCATTTCACAGGTGCAGAAACTGAAGGGTTAAATAAATTGTCCCAAATCATACATCTGAAAAGTGCCAAACTACTTTGGATAGTGTCTTTAAATCTAATACCAGGGAAGCATTCCAGCCTTAAGTAGCTCTAGAAAGACCTAGAAATATACTCAAGATAGGGTTGTAGCCTTGATTTTTCTTGCCAACATTTTTTTCCTATCAATTCTACATTTTCTGGAGTGTATAATTCAATTATTCTGAACTTGAGAGTAAAAAGTTGGTCACTACAAACTTCATGAAGGCTTATTACCAAAATTTTTAAAAACAGGAATCATTAGTAATATTTAACATAGGATTTGCATAGCAAAAACAAACAAAAACAACTCTAAGACAGCAGGTGTGGTATTCTGTTTTAAAACCTGTGCAGATTTAAAATGAGGACACTTAATATCAGCAATCTTGGGCTTTGTCTCTCCAGTGTGAATAAAAAGGTCTTAAGTATGCTTGGCTACAATGTGAATTTTATCATTCTTACCTTATTCCAAGGTCTTCAAGAAGAGACTCATCAAGAAAGGGCAGTATTGAACCTGTGATTTTCTTCTCTATGGAAGAAAAGGGAGGGGAAAAAAATGAATGATTTCAATATTCACAGCACATGCTTTTGATTTCTTTCAATTTGGATCCACCAGAATTTACTGAGATCAACATTTTTTTGAGCACCCAGTACTGGCAACAAACTGCCAAGTACCACATTTTTGATTCCTACTTGGAAAGTCTTAATTTTATTTATTTTTAAAAATAAATTTATTTATTTTTGGCTGCATTGGGTCTTCGTTGCTGCACGTGGGCTTTCTCTAGTTGTGTCGAGCGGGGACTACTCTTCGTAGTGGTGTGCCGGCTTCTCATTGTGGTGTCTTCCCTTGTTGCAGGGCACGGGCTGTAGGCACACGGGCTCAGTAGTTGTGGCTCGCAGGCTCTAGAGCGCAGGCTCAGTAGCTGTGGTTCATGGGCTTAGTTGCTCCAGGGATGTGGGGTCTTCCCGGACCAGGGCTCAAATCCGTGTCCCCTGCATTGGCAGGCGGATTCTTAACCACTGTGCCACCAGGGAAGTCCCACATGGTTTATTTTTCTTTATCTTTCTATATAGTTAATTCCAGAACACCTCAGATTCCAGAACACTGGACTATTTTCAAACAAACAAAAGTTTTTCTAAAGGTAACAAGAGAAAATGAGGATGTAATTTTCCAGAAAGAAAAAAACATTTAAATGAAAATGGCATTTTTGGGGGTGTTTTTCAAGCATAAAAATTATTCAATATAAAAAATCCAAACAATATAAAGTATAAAATATCAACCTACTCATATTCTCCTAATAATCATTAATATTTTAGATAACAAAATTCAAGACATTTACCTATGCAATTATGTAATTTTACACAAATGAAATTATGTTGTTTATAATCTATTTTTCCCAACTATTAGGTCATAAAGATCTTTCTTGTCAATTATTAACAATTATTAATGATGTAGTTTCATCATTTTTAATGGTTGTCTTTTATTCCACAATACAGATGTACCATAATACATTTAACCAATTTCTTCTGAACTTATGCTCCTCACCACTAAAATGAGTATAACTGAACCTATGTCACAGAGTTATTGTAAAGATTTTATAAGATGAAACATCAAGTGCAGAGAATTGTACTTCACGCAAAGTAAATGCTCCATAAATTGTTAATCATCAGTATTACTTACTATTATTATCAATGGATATTTAGATCATTTCTACTTTTTTGCTATTTATAACTAGTGGTTAGAAGAATAATCTTGAATAGATTTCTTTGGACAGTGTACAAATGTTTCTGTAAACTCCTACAAGTGAAATTTTCTCTAAGTAAAAAGGTATTCCCAAACTGCCCAGGGTTAAGCAAACTGATACTTCCATCAACTTTATTGGATTACCAATCTTTAAATATTTTTCTATCTAAATTTTAAAATCAGTGTTTTTAAAATTACTGTTAAGACTGAATTTTTTTTCTGTTTTTATTGGCTGCTTGTCAATTGTTCTTGTGTTTTGCTCATTTTCCTACTGGGGTGTTTCTTTCCTTGTTCTTAGTTGACTTTATAACTTTGGTTATGTTCTCCATTTTTTTTCTTTTCTCATTGGTTTGTTTATTCCCTTATGGTTGAGGGAAATCCAATGTATTTTGATGAGAACACTTGTTACGGTATAAGTGGCATGAATTCTGGAGTCCAAAGACCTAACTTTAAAATCCAGCTCTGCTTTTTTCTAGTTGTGTGGCCTTTGAACCTCAAACACATCATCTACTAAAAAAATACACATTGCAGTCTCTAAATTCCTGTGAAACTGTATTCCAAAATGAGGAAAGGCACCCAGCACCTGTGCTTAGTTTTGTCAATAAAAACAAATTTGGACTAGCAAGCTGCTGTGTATAAAACAGATAAAAAACAATGTCCTACTGTATAGCACAGGGAACTACATTCAACGTCTTGTAATAATCTATAACAGAAAAGAATCTGAAAAAGACTACATATATATATATATATATATATATATATATATATATATATAAACACACACACACACACACACACATATCACTTTTCTGTATACCAGAAAATACAGAAACTAATACAACATTGTAAATTAACTATACTTCAATTTAAAAAATCTGGACTTAGATAGGGACAAACTCTAATTAGGGAGAAAATTATTGCAATAGGGAGAATGTTCTGACCTCAGAAATCTGCAAGTGGCTCAAAATCAAAAGGGTGTTTTTTGGTTTGTTTGTTTGTTTTTTAATAGGATAAAGGAGGGGCAAGCAGAGATAAGCAGAATCTTTGGAGGGGAAGTGACCCCAGTCTGACAGGACATTGGCTGTGGTCAGCCAGTTCTTAGGAGAAGCTGATCAGGGAGCAGTAAGAAACTAGCAACTGTGAACACTTGGTCACTTTTTACCAATTAAAAGCACGTAATGTCTTCTAGTATTAGAGTGTGGTTCAAGAGAACAGATCATTCTGAAGACTGATGAATTAATCTACAGGACACCACTGAAATAGGCAGCCAACAATATAGCCAATCACATTTTGAAGACATAAAACTATTTCATCCCCACCTACTGCTACTCAAAAGAAAAATTCCACCCCAGAAGGGGAGGAAAACCAAGGTGGGGGTGGGGGGGCGGGGGTGCTAGGGAAAAAGAGAAGTGCAATTTCCTTCACCCATCAAGCTATCTTTAGGTCTTGAACACTTCTTTAGTTCCTCCCACCCAGCCTAAGCAAGCAGGGCTCTACCCCCCAATTGCAAAAGTTTACTGCATTTGCAAATCACACCACTTTTCCATTGAACACTTCAGAGGGTAAAGCAGAGGTCAAACTTCATCCCCCTTACGGGAAGTTGAGTAGATTTCAAGTGGATGGATGCTTGAACTTAAGCCAGTAAAGTTGCTTAAAACTCACAACCTACAGGCCAAGTTGTGGGCACCTGGGAGTTCAGTGGTCAACCGAACCACCCCAGGGTTCAGATTTAGCGAGGGAAACTTTTGGAGAACAAAACATGATCTTTACTAAGCTCTGCAAGTACAGTCATCACGCATGTATTGAGTCCTACCCGGATGCTACGGTAAGGCGATGCGGATTCAGAGATTAACAGAAAAGTTCTTTCCCGGTTAAACCCCGAGTTGGGAGGGGAGCGGAGGAAACAAACTTTAAAGCACCCAAATAAACTCTAACGTGGCAACGTGGCAAGTGTTCAGGGAGGTGCATCAGCAGAGGGGGGTCTCCCAAGCCTGGTGAGCTTGAATGACAGCAACCCTCCCACCAAGGGTCTTCTAACTAAAAATGGGACCTGAGTCCCGCCTGTCCGGCGCTGGGGTGCCAAGTTCCTGAAGAAGCTCACCAGAGTTAGACCAGCTGCCCCCTCCCCGCCCCAGGTTCACAACCCCCAAAAGTACGCTCCCTTCCTATGGGTCCGCAACGCCAGACGCCCCATTTCTCCCTCCTCCATCTCAGGGTATCCCTCCTGGGCGCTGCCCCTCAGGTCCACCCTTGCGGGTGCCTCCCGCGTCAAGTTTCCTTCCCCCGCCTCAGGCAACCTTCTCCGAAGGGCTCGCAGCCTCAGGTTTCCGTTCTCCGCCTCAGGTCATCCCTCCTGGGCGCCCCCGCCTCAGGTCCACCCCTTCGGGTGCCTCCCGCGTCCGGTCTCCCTCGGCCGCTCTGGCTCCTCTTTGAGGGCCCCACGCTCACGGCCTCAGGGAGCCCTCTCTCAGGCCCGGCTGTCGCGACCTCGGGTCGCCGGCCCCCGGCCCCTCACCCCTACAGCCCTGCTACCTCGGCAGCGTTCCAGCAGTCCAGAATCGCTGAAGCCACAGTCCCTCAGGAAGGAGCACACCTGCTCCGGGCCCCAGGTCCGGTGGTCGGGGTGAAGGTCGGGACTCGGGGACCTCTCTGTGTCTGCGGGAGGGGCGTTTGGCGGGGTTCTCGGGCTGCCATCGCGCCGGGGCCGCTTGGGGGGCTTCTGGGAGTCGGCACTCTGCATGGCTACACCCAGCGCCCCGCGCGACACAGTCAAGAACCCCGGCGCCCGACCCGCGCGCAGGCGCACTCGCAGCTCAGTGGCGGCGGCGGAGAGTCAGCTTAGTGCTGCCAGCCTACTGGCCGGCCGCGCAGGCGCACTGACAGCTCAGACCTTGGGGCCAGGCAGGCCACCCACTTCAGGCCCCCAACCCCCAGTCCCGGCGCAGGCGCAGTGACCGCCCAATGACCCTTAGCCCCACCCAGACGTTTACGCTAAAGCGAGTGAGTAGAAGCAGAACTGAGAGTGGTGCTGGTAAATGCGGGGGTCGGG
>NW_006772681.1:1975947-1983805 GCF_000442215.2 Lipotes vexillifer | reverse complement strand
TGTGCCCCGGACATCCCGCTACAGTCCGGAGCAGGGGCTCTTCTGGTGAACTGAACTTCACATGAGTACCCCAGGCTTACCCTTGGCCGTGTTGGTAAAAGGACTACTCCTACTACCACTACTAAAGCCAGTACACCGTCCCATCAACACAGCCATAGACCCATCCAGGAGATACAGGGTGAGTGAGGCAGATTATCATCAAGCAGCGTGAACTAGTTAGTGGTCTAGGGTTGAGCAAAATATTTTCAGCAAACACTTAGAGCTTTACTGTGTGCCAGGCGCTCTTCTAAGGACTTACAAATATTAATTAATTAAGTATCCCAATAACCTTAAGATGTAAGGAACTGAGGTACAGAGAACTGAGTGTTTTGCCCAAGGTCACCCAGCTAGGGAGTGATGAAGCCTGAATTCAAACTCAAGCAATCCAGCCTGGCTCTAAAACCCATGCTCCTACTCACTTGCCAACAATTGCTCACTAATGGGAGTTTTGATATAAAATTATTTTATATTAGTTAATCCAAATTTTCCAGTTGCTCCCTTATCCCATAGACCTGTGGGGGAAAGTATGGAGAGGTGACCTTGCCCTCCTCTGCACAGAAGGGCCAGGCCCAGAAAAACAAACCTTTAAACCACAGAATATTTTGAGAAAAAACAGACAGTTTTCAAGACTTGTGAAACCAAAACAAGGGGAGAGGGGTCAAAGAGACAACAAAGAACATAAATATGAAAGATATATTTAAACTTGGAAATGGCTATTTGAAAATTTGTGTTTATAAGACTTGTGGGAAAATCTGCCCTGACCACAAGGTTTCTTGGGCAGTAGAAGGTGATATAAGCAGGGTTTTAAGTTTAATCAGTTGGGTTTGTTCAAAGAAATTGCTTTTGAGAATTTAATTTTTTTTTGTTTTTGCTTGTTAAAGAGTATAATTTAATTACATATTTATTATGTTTCCCCTAATTTCCTACTTTGTAGGGGCCCTAGATCTTGCACAAGGTGGTTTCTTGAGCAAGGTCACATGGCTAAGTGACAGAATCAACATTCAAAGCTGACTCCAAAACTTGGGTGGTTCCTAGTTTGCCACTTCACTTCCACTTGGTCCTGGTGATCCTATTCCATCCAGTCATTCCACAACGTGGAAACAAATGCCTACTAGATACAGGCCTTCTGCTCTGGTTGTACTGAGAGAAGTGACTATTCAAGCTCTCCTCTGATGTCAGTCTCACCATAGTTAGGACTAGAAAAAACTCTAAGTTCAATTAATTTAAGGCCCATTGCTTAATGACCTTGAACACTCCCAGCAGTTCTTCCTTGCCCTTCCTTGCTTCCACCCACCCAGCTGAGTTGGGCAATTTTACTTCTGGTAGTATTAACCTTGTGGTTTTACATCTCTGCACAACTTCCTCTTAAACCAGTGCTGCTAGTTCTCAGTGCCACCTACCACCAATCCCTGGTTCTTTCTTTGAATCTAACCTCCTCAAGACATTCTTTCTTCCATCTGTCAAAATCCCAAAGCAAGCCAAAATTCTTTTTTTTTAAAGTGTTGGTTTTCTTGTCTGATAAAAATAATGCTTAAGAAAGAAAACTTGTAAAACAAAATGTGTATACACACACATACAGATCCAAAGATCACCTCCTGGTGTGTGCCCCATAAGTCTTTTTCTTTTTTTTTTTCTTTTCTTCATAAGTCTTTTTCTGTTCGTAGATGTAGAAACTTATCTCCAGATCTGTCAAGGAATTCTTTGAAAAAAAAAAAAAGAGACCTGGCAAAATGATAATAGCTACCATATTTGAGTACCTACTATTGATCTTGGGTGGCCACAGCCTGCAGTGGCTTGAAGCAGGGTTTCGATTCCTGGCCAGAGACTGAGGTTGGGCAGCGGCAGTGAGAACGCTGAATCCTAGCCACTAGACCAGTGGCCAGGGACAAGGACCTGGCCCTTCGGCTTTGCAGAAATAAATTCCCACCATACATGGAAAGTAGTGAAACAAAGGGTTTAGTAGGAGGGAAAAGAGTACGTGTGGATGGACACACGGGCGGGCTCAGAGAGAGAGTCACACCCCCGTGGTAGTTTGAATCACTTTTATGGGGCATTTCTTCTGGGTTTCCTTTGGCCAATCATCTTGCTTTTCCTGGTTCTGTGCCTGTATTTGGTATATCTCAGGGTTTTCCCATGTGTGCACACGCATCTCTTAGCCAAGATGGATTCTAGCAAAGAGGCCTATGGGTAGGTTGACATCACTTATTATGAGGTGATGCCCCCCCCTCCCTTTTGACCTCCGAGGAACCTTTCTGCAAATGTATAGTTGGGAAGGTCTCCTTGACCTCGAGAATAAGAAATATGTGATCTCTGTCTTTTATCTGGGCAGGGCTCAGCTCTTCTCTCACTTCTATTTTGGAGTTTCTGTCCACAGGGAACGAGCTCCAGCTGTTCAACCTGGGGCCCATCTATCTCCTGCTTCACTATGAGTCAGATTTGTGCTTTACTTTATATCTATAATTTCTAATCCTCATAACAATGTCGTTAGGTGGTATTATACTAGCTGGGCTTAGTTATAAATACATTCATTCATTCAACAAATATTAATGTTTACTGGGTACTTACTAATTTGCCTGGCACCTGAGACATATCGATGAGCAAAAGAAACAAAACTCCCTGCCCTAGTGAAACATACTCTAGTGGGAGGAGACTGGCAGTGAATAACAATATAATTAACAGTAATAAACTTAGAAGATAGTACTTTGGAAAAAAATTTATTTTAAAGAGGAGTAGAGGAGGATAGAGTCACAATTTTGAATAGGGTGGTCATAATATGGCCATAAAAGGTGGTCATAGGCCTTTTGAGAAAGGCCTATGCAGACTGGAAGGAGATGAAGGAGTCAGCCATGCAGGTGTCTGGAGGAAAAGCATTCCCAACAAAAACCATTCCAGCCATGCAGGTGCCTGGAGGAATAGCAAGTGCAAAGACTTTTGAAGCAGGAGCATGCCTGGTGTTGAGAAATAGCAGAGAGGCCAGTTTGGATGGGCAAAATGAGTAAAGGGGAAGAGTTAAGAGATAAAGTCAAGGAGGGTGCAAACCATGTGGGAACATGAGGGCTACCCACTGCAAGCAGCTTTGAGGTCCCATCTTTACGGCTTCACATCTAGAGATGAAAGAAAGCCTCTGCTCCTCCAGTTCCAACATAAGTGAATGACTTCAACAAGTCTGATTGCATTAATTCCTGGACCAATTGCTGTGTTATAAAATGATTGACCCAAACAGGTCACATGTTACCCATTGGGTTAGAGGGTAAGGTCTAGTATAAGGAAAAAGAGAATTGGTTTTGGATAAACACCCCAGGTGTTATTTAAAAGATTTGGAAATGAAGCCCAGGGAGGTGAAATGATTTGCGAAAGGTCACACACATGTGTTAAGTGCTTTGGGATTTTAACCTAGTTCAGCCTTGAAAACCATTGTTCTTTTCTGTTAACTAGAGCTGGGTACAAGTTCTATTGCTTTTAGGCAGTCACAGAGAGAGGCCATCCCATCCTATAGAGTTTTGCTTGTGGTGACTTCCTGGGAGTGCCTCAATGTTTGGGGTGGGGTGACCATGTATTTGGGGGTTGGGATGCTCAAACACATGAGGGAGTGGCCAGACTTCAGTGGGGTACTCCTGAGTAAACATAGTTGATGAATCCTTTTAAACTCATTGCTAAGAGCCAATCTCAACACATATTTCAACTCATATTTTAGGAGCATTGGCTCCTAAATTCAAATGGTAGTTGCATCAGCCAGGCTGATTTCAACATAGATTTGCTTGGGAGCCCCTAAGTTATGACAAAAGGTGAATTTGCCATTGCTATGGTTAGCTCTCCTGAAATCATTAGGAGGAAAGCTTCTGATAGAAGCCAAAACTGTGGAACAGACTTTGGGTTTTGATGAGACTATTCAGCCATTTGATCAACCAACCCAAAAGTGCACCCTCTCTCTGCACTTTGTGAAAAGAAAATCAAAATGCAGTCAGTATCACTAGGAGAGCTCTCTAAAATGGAGCTGAGAGGCCACTGAGGAAGTGGGATTTTTGCATGTCTCAGCCTGGATGAAATCTGAACTTTGGCCACTTATTGTCTTAAAACAGTGATCCAGAACATCTGCACAATGTTCTAGAAACTCAAGATACTTATGAGACCCTTACCCTAAATAACCTGTCACAGTCTATGATACTTACCAGACCATTACCCTAAGTAATTCATGAAAGCTGTCCCTTAAGGATGAATATTTCCTTTCTGCTTGAGAGCCAAACATAATTCTTACAACTTTAAAAACCTTGTAGCTTTTGCCCTGATTCTGTCTGTTCCCTGGAACACTCTTTTGGTTTTACCTGAATCTTAGGCATTGCAATTTTTACCAAATTGCAATGCCTAAGACCCCAAATAATACTCTTTGTGTTGTGCAGCCTTGAAACTGATTATTGTTGGACATTACATGGTGTCAGAAGTGGGAGCCAAAGTGACTCGCTTCTACCCCTGGAGCTGCTGCAGGCACAAGTAAGGCACCTACAGGAGTCCTTTGTACTCAGTCATCTCCTCAGTGGTTTTGGGTCTTAGGGGTAAGTCTTCTTGGTTCCAAACCTCCCAATATGGTTGAGGTTCTGAGCCTTTATTTGGGTGTCCTCTGTTGCTGGCTTTATCTGGGAAGGGAATTGTTCATCTTGGTGAGTACTCAGTTATGGGGAGTTGGGTTTCTACAGGCACTGCCACCATCCAGAACTCCAGATCAATTTATGTTTAAAACTTATGGGCCTTCCTCTTGTAAATTTCTTTCGCATTGGACTAAAATCACCCACAACAACTTGAAACTCCGTTGGTCCACTTGTGGCTCATTCAAAATTTCTAAATCAGTTTGTGTGCTCAATTGGAGAAAAGCTATAGAACAAGACAGAATGGGAAGCATATTTCAATCGGTATTTTGAGGCCTCCAATTGTAATAATGAATCCACTACTATTGCTTCCCCCAGAGAAACTAACTCTCAAAACATTTCCAAACTAGAAAAATCCTCTGAGGCTTCTGAGAACTCTCTCTCTCCAAATCTGCTTTTTTCTGTCCCTCTGAATGTCCGCCATAAGGCTCTCCTTTCTATCCATCTCTCTCTGAACTTCCTTTTTTATAACACTGAGGTTGATCTCCTGCAGAAGACCATCCATACTGCCCATCCTGTAATGGCAGCCCCTTTTAAAGCCGGGTCCAATGAGGATGGCACCAACACCATCACATATACCCGCTGGACTAAGGCATGTAAATCCGCCCTTCAAGCACTATTAATTGGATGTGCTAAAGGGAACCAACAACATTGCCTGGGCAAAACATAAACATATTTTGACTTACATCTCAGTTAGAAATCTCCCTAATATAAAGAAGCAAATTGAGGATAAAGTAGTTGGATGGGTGGATCAGCCTGTGATGTCATTTAAATGATAACTTATGAATCTTTGTGAAACTGGAACTGCAGTTCTAGAGACAGTTCACAGTTCACCCATTTCTTTTCATCATTCCCCACACCTCCCTTATTTATCTCAAAAGGCTTGTAACCTCTCTGGGAACTCTTATCTAGACCATCTCCAATTCCTAAAACCGGAAGGAAAAAAAAAAGAGAGAGAGAGAGCGTGAAAAGGACTTTTAAAAACACAAGGTGTGGGGCCTCCCTGGTGGCGCAGTGGTTGAGAGTCTGCCTGCCGATGCAGGGGATACGGGTTCATGCCCCGGTCCAGGAAGATCCCACATGCTGCGGAGTGGCTGTGCCCGTGAGCCATGGCCGCTGAGCCTGTGCGTCCGGAGCCTGTGCTCCGCAACGGGAGAGGCCACAACAGTGAGAGGCCCACACACCGCAAAAAAACACAAAAAAACAAAAACACAAGTTGCTATAGAAGCACCTTTACCCAGAAACCTAGTTCAAGGAGAATTTTAAAACAAAAACTGTAAGGCCTCTGTTTGCGTCTGTCTGTATGTTCATGTGTGTCTATATATAAATATGTTGTGGCCATGTGGTATGTTTTCTTTGGATGGTATTGCTAAAATTAATTTGTAAAAGAGTTATAGGTAATTGGCTTAAAACAAACAAGCAGTATATAAATTAAGTATACTTGCAAAAATATAATAGAAACTAACTGAAATGTTTCTCAAGTTCACATGATCTGGGATGAATCTTTAGTAAATAAAAGCTAGTTTAAGTTTGTTGGTTAAATTAATACGGACATATCTTTAGCATTAGCAACATTAAGTATAACACTTTTTTTTTTACATTATTTATTTATTTATTTATTTGCGGTACGCGGGCCTCTCACTGTTGCGGCCTCTCCCGTTGGGGAGCGCAGGCTCCGGACGCGCAGGCTCAGCGGCCATGGCTCACGGGCCCAGCCGCTCCGCGGCATGTGGGATCTTACCGGACCGGCACACGGACCCGTGTCCCCTGCATCGGCAGGCGGACTCTCAACTACTGCGCCACCAGGGAAGCCCCCTGTGAAGTCTTTAAGTATTACTTTGGTTAAATGGATAACTAAGCATTGTTTCCCAGTGACCTATGATCCTATTAAGTGTTTTAACACCTTTTGGATATTTTTGACAAACTTCCCCAAATTAAATTCTAAATGAATTCTTTTTGACTTAGAACTAACTTAGAGATATATTTCACAGGGTCTCTGAAATATCTCAAAGGTTTGTTCTTTCTCCTTGTAAAGAAATAGATATTAAACTAATTAGGTATATTTGACATTTTTAAATTGTAGGGGAAGCATTGTCAAATAAGAAGTAATGTTAAGACTTCTTTATGTTGTGTCTGTATAGGTATTTGTTATAAGTGTTCCAGAAATTGTGTGAAATTCCTGGAAGTCTGATATGTCCTGATGTAAAATGTGGTCTGTCATCAAACTGAGGCTAACACTAAAAGGATAGAGTACGAGGGAAATGCCCTAGCTGACTTTCATGCAAAGGCAGCAGCAACAGAATCTGTAAATATTGTAACACATGTAGATGAAGTCCATTCTGCTTCTACAGAAGAATTGACCCCTTATTGCCAGACTTTCGCCATCCTGATAACTTGTAACATGGCAACAGCCTGCTTCTGAATCAGATAAATTAAGATGGGTAAACAATGGCTGTAAATTAAATTGACAGTGGGGGCTATGGGAAACCCAAGACAACTGCGGCTCCCTGGCAAACTCATTTTTTTAGTCTTTGCACTCCTTCACCTACCATAGCGCATTTACGATGACTAATCATTTAAGCTGCTGTGGCCCAAAGTACTGCCTTTGGTTTTGCTTAATCTCAGGTCCACTCCCTCAGGAAAAAATAGACTGGTGACTATGTCTATTGGAAACTACACCTTCACAAAAATGTCCTCCAATCTCGTTGGAGGGGACCTTTCCAGGTATTGTTAACGAAACTTGTGCCGCTAAACTTAAGGGCATTGACTCATGGATTCATGTTTCTCATTTAAAGGAGGCACCATGTCCTGCTTGGACTTCACAACAGTCTAGAGACCTGAAACTGAAATTAACTAGACAAAGGCCAGGATAATGAAGCAGATGACATCTGTTGTAGACAGCTTTCCCAAGATTCAGGACCAGATGAATCATCTAATGTCATCCACTTAATGAGCCATATGAAAAAGCAAATAACTGCTATGAATCACCTAATACCAAGTCTTGGAGAAATACTAAAAGGAAAAATGATAGCTAGACATCTGGAGATGATTGACCACTCCTGTAAGATTCTAACTAATGAAGATTTATGAACTTCTCTTATTTTGAATGCCACTGAGGACTTGCTTCCTAGATGACTCATTGTTGCTCAGATATGGCCATAAACTTTCTAAAAGCATAC
>NW_006772681.1:1974122-1975937 GCF_000442215.2 Lipotes vexillifer | reverse complement strand
CCACCCACCTCTTTCCCTCCTCTGTGGGACATGACTCTCTGGGAATGAGCCTCCCCAGCACAGAGGAAGTCGAAGCCAATGACAAATAACCAAATGGTTGATCCTTGATGCCTCCCAAAGAAAGATCTTGATCAAAAAGGGGAAACATGAAAGAAAAATAAATATGGAGTAGGTATTGCTAAGAGAGGTCTCTAAAATGGACCTGGGAGGCCACTGAGGAAATAGGACTTATGCATGTCTCAGCCTCGATGGAATCTGATAACACAGGCATCCAGAACATTTGCCAGAAACTCAAGATACTTACTGACCTTACCCTAAACAAACTAGTGACAGCCTATTCCTTAAGAACAGATGTTTCCTTATTTGTGTCAGAGTCAATCACAATTCTCACCAGACAGCTCTAACAACCCTGTGGCTTTTATCTTTATAAGCCTCTTACTCATTTCTTCTCCTGAGCACTCTTTTGGTCTTTACCCAAATCTGTGTCTCCTGAATTGCAATTATTATTTTTTTTAATTTTTTTAAATTTATTTTTGGCTGCGTTGTGTCTTCGTTGCTGCGCGTGGGCTTTTTCTAGTTGCAGTGAGCGGGGGCTACTCTTCGTTGTGGTGCGCGGGTTTCTCACTGCAGTGGCTTCTCTTGTTGCGGAGCACAGGCTCTAGGCGCGCAGGGTTCAGTAGTTGTGGCTCATGGGCTCTAGAGCACAGGCTCAGTTGTGGCACATGGGCTTAGTTGCTCCATGGCACGTGGGATCTTCCCAGACCGGGACTTGAACCCAGGTCTCCTGCATCGGGAGGCGGATTCTTAACCACTGTGCCACCAGAGAAATCCCTGAATTGCAGTTCTTAACATCCCAAATAAAGATCTTTATTCTTTGCAGCCATGATACTGATTGTGGTTTGACAATTTCCAACTACGTGAGCCAAGAAACTTTCTTAGTTCTTAAGCCAGGTTGAGTTGGATTTTCTCTTTTGTGTGTGTGTTTTGTTTTTATTCTATTTATTTTTGTTTTCATAAATTTATTTATTTATTTATTTATTTATTTATTTTTGGCTGTGTTGGGTCTTCGTTGCTGCACGTGAGCTTTCTCTAGTTGTGGCGAGTGGAGGCTACTCTTCATTGAGGTGTGCGAGCCTCTCATTGCAGTGGCTTCTCTTATTGTGGAGCATGGGCTTCAGTAGATGCAGCACGCGAGCTCAATAGTTGTGGCTCATGGGCTCTAGAGTGCAGGCTCAGTAGTTGTGGCGCACGGGCTTAGTCGCTCCGCAGCACATGGGATCTTCCCAGACCAGGGTTCAAACCCGTGTCCCCTGCATCGGCAGGCAGATTCTTAACCACTACACCACCAGGGAAGTCCCATGTGTGTGTGTTTTGAATTTTTGGATTTTTCTCTCATTTATAGCCAAAAGCATCCCTGATACACAACTTCAGCATCCAACAGGACTCTGTTTCAGATATTCAGTGTTATCTGGCTGATTTTTAGCTTGTAGTGACACTTGTATCCAGACCAGTCTAGTCAAGTCTTCAACACTCATTCCCTACAGTCCCTAGTGAATACCACTGCCTGTCAGCCAAGTTCACAAAGATCATTTTCTCTGAGAAAGTCACTGTGCCACTCAGTGAGTGGATCCATGGTATTACGGACTGAATTGTGTCCCCCCAAAATCACATGTTGAAGTCCTAGCCCCCAATGTGACTATATTTGGAGACAGGGCCTTTAAGGAGGTAATTAAGATTAAATAAGGTCAAACAAGTGGGGCCCTAATCCAATAGATAGGACTGGTGTCCTTTTTTTTTTTTTTTTTTTTTTTTTTT
>NW_006772681.1:1960681-1973788 GCF_000442215.2 Lipotes vexillifer | reverse complement strand
TTTCCCTTTGTGCACACAGAGGAAAGGCCATGTGAGGACACAGCAAAAAGACAGCTGTCTGGAAGCCAGGAAGAGAGATCTTGTTAAAACTTGTTAAAAGTGCCTTCATTGATTAATTTCACTTTCATTTTCTTTCTTTCTTTTTTCCTCTCTTTAATTGCACACCTTCCAAGCTTCACAAAGCCCAGTTGTTTTACAGGAAGTTGGAGTCAGCTCCTGCCCAGTATGAGCCAGCTGAGGGTTGGTTGGGACCACCAGCCCTAAAACTGGGCCTGCACAGCTGTCCAATGAAGGGCCTTTTGATGTTAGAGGGCTGGAAAAGTCCACTCTCAGATCATGTTAAGCACCTCCATTTTGAATATGCAGAAGCACATAACCCAGAAGCACCTGTGCAGAACACTGATTACCTCATCTTTTTCCCTACCTCAAGTCACCTTTCCCCATACCTAAGACTGTTACCAAAATGAATTTCGGTCCACTCACTTGCCGCACAGCAAAACCAATTTACTGACAGCCGGTTGTCATGAAGGAAAGTACAGCTTTTATTGCAGGTGCCAAACAAGGAGCATGGGAGGCTCATGCTCAAAAGGCCCAAACTCTCCACTGATGAGTTTTTAAAGGCAACTTTTGGGCCGAGGGCTGCAGGGTGCATAGATTTCTTCTGATGGGTGGATGGTGAGGTAATGGGTGGTGTTCCAGGAATCTTGTGCTCTGCATGAAGTCACCATCCTCCACCTGGGTGGGGGCCTTAGTTCCTATAAAACAATTCAAGACATGTATCAGATTGTTATGAATATCTCTTGAGGAGGAACTAGGACTCTGTTTTATTGCTGCCTGTTGTCATTACTTTTCTTACTTAACTGCTTTTCCTTTGTTTTTGCATTCCCTCATTTCTCTAATTAGTATCTGCTTGAATCTGCCCTTTGGAACTCAGAGAAGGTCTAGGAGGCTGAAGCCTTTTTCCTACATATGAAAAGTGGGGGACATGGAAGGGCTCTTGTACCCAGGAGGGCCCTGCAGTGTCCTGCTCAAGGTGGTTTCAAGACCACCTTGCTTATCCAATAAATACTTCAATCCTCTTGCCTTCAGGGAGGTGGATCTGAGACTTGTTCTCCCATCTCCTTGCTTGGCTGCCTTCTGAATAAACTCCTTCTTGGCTGTAAACCTTGGCATCTCAGTGTTTGGCTTGCTGCACATTGGGCAAATGGACCTAGTTCAGTAATGCTAACTGTGCTAGCACCTTGATCTTGGGCTCCTAGCCTCCAGAACTATGAGAAAATAAATTTCTGTTGTTTAAGCCACCCAGCCCGTGGTAAACTGTTATGGCAGCCCTAGCAGACTGATACACACAGCCAACATGTTTGTACTATGTGACATCTACTGCTGAGTTGATGGCCTAAGGTTGACTATGGAGGTGGTTACAACCAGGAACCCCTGTGCTATTGGATATCATGCAAAATAAAGTCTCATATATACTTGTCTATTCTTCCACTCTAAGTGTGCTATCATTAACAAAGTAGATATTAATTCAAATGTTAAGGAAGGCTTTGATCTTTTTTTTTTTTTTTTTAATATTTTGGCTGTACCACACAGCATGTGAGATCTTATTTTCCTGACCAGGGATCTAACCTGTGCCCCCTGCAGTGGAAGTTTGGAGTCTTAACCACTGGACTGCCAGGTAAGTCCCCTGATCTTTTAAAAAATATTCTTTCCTCAAAGTTAAATATCGTTACATAGTAATCCTTCTCATCTAAAAACGTGACCCTTATCTCAAGGAGAAGGTCTGAAGGCATTCTAGTGTTTGGGACTTGTTAATCACTGTGATTAACAAGGAAAATAGTTTCAGAATTTTTATAAAGGTGGGGTTTAAAGCCAGTAACCTGGGTGGGACTGGAGGGTTGTCTTTGGAGTTGCATTTGCATAACAAGTATATTGTATTTCCCTATATTGTTAGTTAGAGTACACCAATACACATAGTAGTATTTAAGATGCTCTTATTTACATTGTTTATAAGACTGAGAAAACCTCAACTATTCCTACTAATGAGAAGTATAATTTACATGTGAGGTGGCTTCAAGGGAATTGAACTTTCCCCTGTCTACTGTGCTGGCAGTAGATTCTGAGAAGGAGAGCAGTGTTCCTTGGAGAAAAAGACCCTTTTCAGTGCCACCTTGACTCAGTCTTCAGGACATTGGTGAAAGCTGGTGCTAAGGCTTCTAAGGTGGAAAGTTTAGGGAAGATGTATTAAAGGTAAGTAATCTAGGGCTCCCAGGAGGCAACTGGGAGAGAGGGTTTGGAAGAGAAGGATTGAGTGAAGGGAGAAGATTGTTATTGGACCACATTAATAACCCCTCCGCCCCCCCAAAATATTTGTTGTAAGCAACTTTTGGAAAGGAAATCTTTCAACAAGCTGAGTTTCCTCTGTGTGTGATGCAGGTGAGAAGATCTGCTCCAAAACAGAAACAAGAAATGAGAATGTTTCACATGGCAAAGGAAGAGAGAAGCTTAAGGAAGACAGCCCAGGACTTCCCAGAATACGGAGGTTATAAATCTGTCACCTCAAGATTAATATCAAAAGACACAGTATAGCTTACAGATTAAAATTGAGCTGTAGTCCATCCAAGGGTGAATGGATAAACAAAATGTGGTTCTATACACACAATAGAATATTACTCACCCTTAAAAGGAAGGAAATTCTGACACATGCTACAACATGCATGAACCTTGAGGATATTATGCTAAGTGAAATAAGCCAGGCACAAAAGCAAAAATACTGTATGATTTCACTTAGATGAAATATCTAGAGTAGTCAAAATAATAGAACGTAGAATGGTGGTTGCCAGAGGCAGGGAGGGAGGGGAAAAAGGGTGTTGTGGTTTAATGGGTATAGAGTTTCAGTTTTGCAAGATTTTTGAAAAAGTTCTGGAGATTGGTTGCACAACATTGTGAATGTTAATGCCACTAAACTATATACTTAAAATGATTAAATGGTAAGTTTTATGTTATACATATTTTGCCACACAAACCCCCCCCTAATTTCATTGAATTAAAAAAAAATTGGGGAGCCAGAGTGCTTGGGTTTGACTCTTGAGACCTTGGGCAAGTTACTTAAAATCTATGAGCTCTAATTTCCTCCTCTGTGAAGTTTTGTTACAGGGCTTTATGAGAATTGAGTCTGGCACATAGAAAATGCTTAATACATGTGAGATATAATTATTATAAAAAGCAACCCTGGGGGCTTCCCTGGTGGCGCAGTGGTTGAGAGTTCGCCTGCTGATGCAGCAGACACGGGTTCGTGCCCCGGTCCGGGAAGATCTCACATGCCGCGGAGCCTGTGCTCCGCAACGGGAGAGTACACAACAGTCAGAGCCCCGCGTACCGCAAAAAAAAAAAAAAAAAGCAACCCTGGGACTTCGCTGGTGGTCCAGTGGTTAGGACTCCGCGCTTCCACTGCAGGGGGCGCGGGTTTGACCCTTGGTCGTGGAATTAAGATCCCGCATGCCGCGCAGTGCGGCATAAAAAACCCCTCCAAAACCAAGACAAACCACCCCCCAAAATAAAAACAAAAAGTGTCCCTAGGCCTCTTTCTTCAATTCACGAATTTGATAAATGTCAAGCCCATACTTCCTTCAGTGCATCATTCTGCACTTTGGGAAAACTACAGAAAAAATGTTCCACCTACATGGAGCTTAATTACTAGTGGTGGATTCAGATAATACATGAGTAGATTATAAATTCTGGGAAGAAAAATAAAACATGTTAAGAGTATAGGAAAGGCTGGGAAGTGCTGTGACCTGACACTTGAGCAGAACCCAAATGAAGTAAGGAGCCTGTGGGGTACTCCACTGTGTAATGAATATCTAGTATTTTAACAACCTTGTATCATAATGTTATAGATTAAATAATGCCTAATTCTTAACTTTGCGAACATTAGACTCACTAAACAAAATTTATTCCAAATGCCAGTATCTGAAACAAATTCAGCAAAGAAATAAAAAAATTCCAAAACCTTTTAATCTTTCCTGTATTTTTTTCTTGAAAATACTAGATTTAAAATAAAATGTCACATTGTAAACAAGTCCAGTGATCCATTAGCTTAAAACAGAATGACAGCACAATCACATTATAAAACCTAAAAATGAAACACTGGTACCAAACACAGCAGTTAAAGAGAGGCCTGAGCCAGGCTCCGAAAGATCTTTCCCAGAAATAGAGGCAGCAGCAGCTTCAAAGAGGCACAAAAATTGGAAGAAGGAGGAGGCAGCATTCCAACCATCAAGGCATAAGAGTACAAAATAAAAGCAGAGCAATAGACTCATCTTGTGAACAAGGGGTGAAGGATAAAAGGGCAAAAGCGTACTTCCTGATGTTCTGGGAACATCAGACCATGCCACAGGAACCCAGGAGGGTTAGAAGGGCAGTTTTTTAAGTGGGGAAAGGATATTAGTCAACTTTAGAAGCACTTGGTCTGCTTCTTGGCACTCAACTCTCAGGGGCACAGGAAACACGTCACTCTAGTGTTGTTTCTAAACTCATAATTGAGCTGCTTGCCCTGACCCCATCACCTTGGCTGAACGTAACATTGAATCTTGGCTGTGTCTGTTGCTCCCATGAATGTCCTACTTATGAATGAGTATGTGTAAGAGAGGCGCCACGGTGAGACCTTGGAACAAAACACAGGGCTCTCTTGGGAAAAGGGTTCCTGCCTTCCTCCTGGTGCTGGAGGGTCCCTGAGGGATAGGAGTTTGATGTGGCTGGGCCCCTTGAGGCTCCGAGTTCATCAGCAAAACTTTCTCTTCAGCCCCACCCACCCAAATCCTTCCCCAAGGAGGCCTCTGAATTCATGGAAAGGCCAACTGAGAGAGCAGAAAAAAACAGCTGGGGAAAGAAAGTAAGGGATGGTTTTCTTCCTGTGGCACTTGTTACTGACCAGAGTGACTATTTCCTTAGTGACTTTAGACATTGAGAGAGTTTGTTCCTTAATCTGGAACACCGATTCTCAAATCAAGAGGGGCTCTTAAGACTCTCCGAAGAGGTTTTGTCCAATATACATAAGCCCCAAACTCCCTCTCAACTGAGATCAGTGTATGTAATGACAGAAATTCCTGACGGGAGTATATTGTACGTCTGAACAGTGTTAGAGGCACAACAAAAAGCTAAAAACCCCTAATCTGTGGGGCAGACGTCAAAATTATATAGTGATTTTTTTCTCATTAAGTTACAAATAAGTAGCTAAATTCCGTGACTAGACTCCACACTGAACAGCCAAGAACGACAAGTTCACCCATTCAACTAGTAACCACACTAGATTAAAGCTATACAATTCTGTCCTCCTAAAGACAATTTCCAGAAAGACCTGCCTGTCCCAGTGAGGTTGTTGACACTAGGATTAGCACAGGCTAATCACTGTATGGTTTCTTAGAAGACTGGCTTTTCTCTGTTTCTTTCTCTTTCATAGTGCACAAGGGGTCCACCAACTTGTTATGAACAAGCATTAAACCTCTGAAATACTTGACAGTCTTCACTTTCAACTCTAGGGTGGCATCCTCGTCGCACATAAACACCGTGTGGGGATGCTACTGGAAGGCAGACATATGGTTCACTCCCTCCTCCATGGCCTTATATACAGAGCAAACGCCTTGTGAGCACCTGAGATGAAGATTATCATCTCTCTAGCATCCATCACAGTGCCCACGCCCACCATCAGGGCCATGGTGGGCACCTTGGTGAGATTTCCATCAAAGAACCTAGCAAGGGCTTCCTTGGTGGCTCAGTGGTTAAGAGTCCACCTGCCAATGCAGGGGACATGGGTTCAAGCCCTGGTCCGGGAAGATCCCACATGCTGCAGAGCAACTAAGCCTGTGTGCCACAACTACTGAGCCTGTGCTGTACAGCCCACAAGCCACAGCTAGTGAGCCCACGTGCCACAACTACTGAAGCCCGTGTGCCTAGAGCCTGTGCTCTGCAACAAAAGAAGGCACTGCAATGAGAAGTCTGTGCACCGCCATGAAGAGTAGCCCCTGCTCGCTGCAACTGGAGAAAGCCCATGCACAGCAACAAAGACCCAACGCAGCCAAAAATAAACAAATAAATTTATTAAAAAAGAAATATATATATATATAAAAAGAACCTAGTATTGGCCAGGATGGTGTCCATGGCCAGTATCTTCACATGGGTTCTAGACAACAGACTGGAGCCCGATTCGTAAAAGACAATGTGTCCACCAAGGCCAATGCCTCCCAACAAACAGCTCAATCCCTCCCGCAGCCTTGATCGTCTCTTCAAAGGCATCACACTCAGCCTGTAGGCCAGCTGCATTCCCATCCAGAATGTGGGTGTTTTCTGGGTGGTATCAACGTGTTTGAAGTTGTTCCACATGAAGGCGTGGTAGCTCTCTGGGTGGTCTCAAAGAAGGCCCACATACTCATCCATGTTGAAAGTCTTCACATATTTGAAAGACAGGTCTCCATTCTTAAAGTACTCAATCAGCTTCTTGTAGCAGACAAGTGGGGTGCTCCCAGTGGGAGTATTCGTCTGGCCCTTGGCTAAACTGGATGATGCAGTTCCTGATGTATTTGGCCACCCACTGACTGGCCTGAGAAGAGGGGTCCAGGATGGTGAGCTTCATCTTGTTGAGGACACCTTCTGCGGTGGCTGTAGAGACTGCGCTAATCTTTCCTTGTTTAATGATGACATAAATAATTGATTGGAACACAAGCATTAAAATTGTCAGAAAGGTAACATTTAGACATTGCAAAGATGATATATTAAGTGACATATATGATCCATTTTTACCTTAAAAATACAATGATTTTTTCAATATGCATTGAAAAAAGTCTAGGAAGATTCACATCAAGAGGTGGCTACAGTGCAGCCATTATGGAGAACAGTATGGAGGTTCCTTAAAAAACTAAAAATAGTTACCATATGATCCAGCAATCCCACTCCTGGGCATATATCCAGAAAAGATGAAAACTCTAATTCGAAAAGATACATGCACCCCAATGTTCATAGCAGCACTATTTACAATTGCCAAGACATGGAAGCAACCTAAGTGTCCATCAACAGATGAATGGATAAAGAAGATGTGGTATATATATACACAATGAAATATTCCTCAGCCACAAAAAAGAATGAAATATTGCCTTTTGCAGCAACATGGATGGACCTAGAGATTACCATACTAAATGAAGTAAGTCAGACAGAGAAAGACAAATATCATATCATTGATATGTGGAATCTAAAATAATGGTACAAATGAACATATTTACAAAACAGGAACAGAGTCACAGATGTAGAAAACAAACTTATTGTTACCAAAGGGGAAAAGGGTGGGGCAGAGGGATAAATTGGGAGATTGGGATTGACATATACACACTACTATATATAAAATAAACAACAAGGATTTACTGTACAGCACAGGGAACTATATTCAGTATCTTGTAATAAACTATAATTGATAAGAATCTGAAAAAAATATATGACTGAATCACTTTACTGTACACCTGGAACTAACACAGTATTCTAAGTTAACTATACTTTAATTTAAAAAAAGGGGGGGGGCTGTAATGTGGAGCAAATGGACCTCTTACACACTGCTGGTGGGAATGCAAAATGATCCACTTTGAAAAAAGACGTGGATATCTTACGAAGTTAAACACGTACTTACCATTTGGCCCAGCAGTGCAACTCATAAAGGAATAAAAGAGAAATAAAATTATATGTTCAAAGACTTGCATACATATGTTCATAACTATTAATAGCCTCAAACTGGAAACAACCCAAATGTCCATCAACTGGTAATGAGATAAAACAAATTGAGTATAACCAAGGTATGAAAAATTGCTCAGCAATAAAAAGAAATATTTATACATACCACATGAATGAATTTCAGAAACATTATACTAACTGACAGAACTCAAATACAAAAGATTACATGCTGTGCATACATATATTTATATGAAATTCTAGAAAAGGCAAACCTATGGTGACAAAAAGCAGACCAACAATTGCCTGGGTAAGTGGTGGGGAGGATATGCAGAGGGCAGGGAATATTAGAGGGAAAAAGAAAACTTTTTAAAGTGATAGAAATGTTCTATATACGGATACCTCAGAGATATTGCAGGTTCAGTTGTAGACCACTGTAATAAAGTGAGCCACACAAATTTTTTTGGCTTCCCAGTACATACAAAAGTCAGTTGTTTTTACACTATGCAGTAGTCTATTAAGTGTGCAATAGCATTGTCTTAAACAACAGTGTACATACTTTAATTAAAAAATACTTTCTTGGGCTTCCCTGGTGGCACAGTGGTTGAGAGTCTGCCTGCCGATGCAGGGGACGCAGATTCGTACCCCGGGCTGGGAAGATCCCACATGCCGCGGAGCGGCTGGGCCCGTGAGCCATGGCTGCTGAGCCTGTGCATCTGGAGCCTGTGCTTTGCAACGGGAGAGGCCACAACAGTGAGAGGCCCGTGTACCGCAAAAAAAAAAAAAAAAACTTTCTTGCCAAAAAATGCTAGCCATCATCTAAACCTTCAGTGAGTTGTAATCTTTTGCTGGTGGAGGGTCCTACCTCGATGTTCATGGCTGTGGACTGAGCAGGGTGGTGGTTGCTGAAGGTTGGGGTGGCTGTGGCGAAGTCTTTAAGACAACAATAAAGTTTCCCACATCGATTGACTCCTCCTTTCACTTGAACACTTAGAGGCCATTTAGACTTATTACTTGGCCTATTTCAATATTGTTGTGTCTCAGAGAATAGGGAGGACTAACGAGAGGGAGAGAGACTGGGGAATGGCAGGTCAGTGGAACAGTGAGAACACACACAACATTGCCATCTTATATGGGTGTGGCTCATGGCACCCCAAAACAATGATAATATCATAAGTCAAAATCACTGATCACAGATTACCATAAATATAATAATGAAACATTTGCAATATTGTGAGAATTACCAAAATGTGACAGAGACATGAAGTGAGCAAATACTGTTGGAAAAATGGCGCCAATAGATTTGCTTGATGCAGAGTTGCCACAAACCTTCAATTTGGTAAAAAAAAACGCAGTATCTGTGAATCACAATAAGGCAAAGCACAATAAAACGAGGATTGTAGTGGTAGTTATACAATCATATATGATTGTACAAACTATACACTTAGAGTGGGTACATTTTATTCTATGTAAATTATACCTCAGTGAAGCTGGAAAAAATTCATCATAATATAAAACCTAAGATTTACACAATTTTCTTCATGTGAAAAAATAATAAAAATTTTTAAAAATTTGAACAGGTGACCTCTGGTTGGTGGGAATATAGTTTTTATTTTTTGCTTACATATATTGAATGTTATACAATGAATATTATTTTCCATAATTAATCAATTATTTCTTGAAGTGATGATGACCTAACTGAAGTAAGTAAATAAGCCCAACTTGGTTTGGTGAGACAGCGTCAGGGTGGATGTTTGAACCTGGATCTCTATACTCTTGGCCATTATACAGGTACATTTCAAGCTTCCCGGATAAGAATAATAGCCTGGGATGCTTAACAAAACTGTTTGTATACTACACTTTTAAATCTGCATAGTTAATAAGTCCTCAAAGGTGATTCTTACCACGGGGAAATTTGATGGAACCATTGGCTATATGCAGAATCTGAAACCTCAGGAACATTTTCTTTTATATTAAGTGTCTGTCATTGATGCCAAATAATCCCACACGTGTATTAGTTACCCCACCTGGAATCTATTAGCATTAATCTTTCCTGGAAAGTCATCTTCCTTAGGAAGCTATCCCTAACTGGGACCCTATACCTGCCCAGAGTTGGGTGACCCTTGGTGGTTCCTTTTCTATCCCCATTACCAGTACATTAAAGCATATAGCTCTTCTTGCCCAGGTCTTTACTTAATTGGCACGACTGACACTGGGGCTGGATAAATTCTTTGCTGTGGGGGCTGTCCAGTGCACTGTAGGATGTTTAGCAGCATCTCTGGCTTCTACCCTTAGATACCAGTAGCACCAACCCTGCATGCCCAGTTGTGACAACCAAAAATGCAAAAATGTCTCCAGTCATTCATTGTCAAATGTCCCTGAAGGTGGCAAAATTAACCAAGTTAAGAACCATTAACTTGTCTCCCGTGTCAGTCTAAATAAACATCTTCTAATCAATCCTCTGCATAGATTCCAGATTTCTAAAACTTGCATTTCAGAGCACAGTCCTTAGCCCAGCAGCACTGGTGTTAGGTATAAGAGCTTGTTAGAAGAGCAACATCTCAGGCCCAACCCCAGGCTCTGCATTTTTAACAAGATTAACAATCCCTGGTGATTCCTATGCTCTTAAAGTTTGAGAAGAACTGCCAGAAAGCCTCTAACTTGCCTGAGGGTTAATATCACTTGCAACAGAGGTTAACAAAATTCCTAAGTCCTACTCCTGGAGATTTCATTCCATTGGTCAAGGGTGGGGCCTAGGAGCCTGCATTGTTAATATGTGTCTCAGGTAATCCTTATCTTTGGGCAAGTTAAGGAACTGCCAAAATAAACATTAGGGAATTCCCCGTTGGTCCAGTGGTTAGGACTCGGTGCTTTCTCTGCTGGGCCTGGGTTCAATCCCTGGTTTGGGAACTAAGATTCGGCACGCTGTGCAGCTTGGCCACAAAAAAAAAAAAAAAAAAATTCAGATTTTGTCATTATCCACATAAAATTAAAACCACTGGGCTTCCCTGGTGGCGCAGTGGTTGAGAGTCCGCCTGCCGATGCAGGGGACGTGGGTTCGTGCCCCGGTCCGGGTGGATCCATCCCACATGCTACGGAGCGGCTGGGCCCGTGAGCCATGGCCACTGGGCCTGCGCGTCCGGAGCCTGTGCTCCACAGCATGAGAGGCCACAGCGGTGAGAGGCCCGCGTACCGCAAAAAACAAACAAAAAAACAAACAAACAAACAAACAAAAAACAAAACCTCCTCTGTGGCCCCCCCATGACCTGGAGCAGTGGTTCTCAACCTTAGGTACTCACCTAGGGAGTACTTAAAAATCCTAATACTAGGCTGTTCCTCAAACCAATTAAATCAGAAATCTCTGGGGGAGAAACCCATTCACTGATGTGTGTTTTAAAACTCCCCAGTTGCAGCCAACGTTGAGAACCACTGGAAATGACCAAGCCTGAGCTCCTTAGCCTGGCTTAAAGCCCAAATAGAAAGGTCCCTTTCTAGCTCTGCTTTGCACTGCACTTTTATATATGTACACTTTACTCCCACCTCACTAAACTATCTGAAATTCTTACACCTACAGTACTTTCAAGTCTCTGGGACTTTCTACTGGTTATGCTTCTACTGCCCTGGCAAACAGTTATTCATCCCTAACGACTAAATTACCACTTAGCCCCCACTTTAGAGTTAATCAATTAGTTAATTAAGGCTGTGCCGCACAGCACACGGGATCTTAGTTCCCCGACCAGGGATCGAACCCGTGCCTCCTGCGGTGGAAGTGTGGAATCGGAACCACTGGACCACCAGGGAATTCCCTAGAGTGATTTTAGATTTCCCTGACAAACTCATTCAGGCAGAGTGAATCATTCCCTCCTCTGTGCTAACACCATCTGTCTTTGTGTAGACTTGTATTTCTATATTTACCCCAGTATATTAATAGGCTACAAATATTATATCTTGAGGACAGGAACTATGCCTGGTTCACCTTTATATCCCTAGCACCTAGCAAAGGGCCAGGCATACAGTAAACAGCCAATAATATCTGTTGACTTAGTGAAAGTACTGTAAGCAACAAAATAAAAACAAGCGGGAATATTACCTTCTTTAAAAAAATTTTTTTTTGATTTAACATAATCTAACCACATAAAAATCTTAATTAGAAAAGAACTTTTGTTGGGAGGGAAGCGCAAGAGGGAGGAGATATGGGGATATATGTATACATATAGCTGATTCACTTTGTTATACAGCAGAAACTAACACACCATTGTAAAGCAATTATACTCCAATAAAGATGTTAAAAAAAAAACAAAAAACTTTTAAGCTGTGATCCTCAAATGAAGAAATACACCTGAAACCACTCCTAAGAGAGAAGCCTTTTCCTTGATTCAGAATCATAATTTGGTCCGTTCCAAGGCTTTGAAATAATTCTGTGTTTTTTTTGCGATATGCGGGCCTCTCACTGTTGCGGCCTCTCCCCTTGCGGAGCACAGGCTCCGGATGCGCAGGCTCAGCGGCCATGGCTCACGGGCCCAGCCGCTCCGCGGCATGTGGGATCCTCCCAGACTGGGGCACGAACCCGTGTCCCCTGCATCAGCAGGTGACTCTCAACCACTGCGCCACCAGGGAAGCCCTAATTCTGTTTTTTTATATGTGTCTAAGGCACTTTTTCAATTTAGGTGAAATTCACCTAACATAAAATTAACTATTTTAAAGTGTAAAATTTAGTGTCATTTAATAAATTTACAATGTTATACAATCACCACCTATATCAAGTTCCAAAATTATTTTCATCACCTCAAAAGAAAACCCTATACTCATCAAGCAGTCATTCACTCCCCATTCTCTTCCTAGCTCCTAGAAAGCACCAGAACATTAACTTTTAAGTTACACTAAGATATTTAAAAGATATAAAGCAGATAGTTAAAGAGATACAGATTCTAGATGGTTGCACAATTGCATCTAGTCACACAGAAGAGCTCAAGTGTAGTTTTTTCAATAATCTCAAAAAACTCCATTATTTTATTAACCATTTTATGTACATTGATATTCAGTCTTGAAAACTGATAAAAACATGTCCAGAGTTTCTTATAAAGACAATGTACAAATGCTCATTTACATTCTGCACATTAATAATGATGATGAAAATGACACAATATTTATAGCTACATAAAAATATATACAAGGATTCAAACAGACGATGTTATTTGGCTTATAACAGTGTAGATACTACACAAAAAAATGAGGATGTAATTTTCAGAAAAGTAAAAATGTGACCAAAATCACTTTTCATCTTAAAATTTAAAAATAAAATTCCTAACAATCGTAATTACTAGTTCATACCCAAATCTCAGACTAATTCAAATTAGCCACGGTTAGACATAGGTTAAGTTAAATATATATATATATATA
>NW_006772681.1:1944236-1957874 GCF_000442215.2 Lipotes vexillifer | reverse complement strand
TTTGCGATATGCGGGCCTCTCACTGTTGTGGCCTCTCCTGTTGCGGAGCACAGGCTCCAGACGCGCAGGCTCAGCGGCCACGGCTCACGGGCCCAGCCGCTCCGTGGCATGTGGGATCTTCCCGGACTGGGGCACGAACCCGTCCCCTGCATCGGCAGGCGGACTCTCAACCACTGCGCCACCAGGGAAGTCCCGGTTAAGTTAAATATTTTGCATTTAAAAAAATAAGGTCTGTGGTCTAAAAAACATACATTTGATAAGATTTTCTCAAAATTAATTAAGAATGGCTTATCCATGTCCTTCCAGATTCTGGAAACTTACCAGAAAAAGTGAATACCGAACAGCTGACTCTTTGGAAAGTTGCACCCCAAGCTCCGGAAAACACCCTTAAGGGGCCCAGTGATCAAACCTAATGGGAAACTCATAATGCACCGATGATACTGAGAACAAGAGGGGGAAGTAATATGGCATGAGGTGACATTAATGTGGTTTTGAAAAAGGTTTCAACTATTCTTAGGGAATCAATTAGACATTGAGAATGACCAATCTCATGATAACCTCAAAAACAGTATCTCACGTATTATCATGGCACTACCTCATTAGTAGGAATATGGTTTCTAACAACTCTTTTCCGTACTTTACTCTACTGGCTTGAGAAGCAGCTTCCTATTTTGAGAATTATATGACATAATATAATCATACATAACTAAGTTAATGGTTTGGAAAACAAAATGATAGTAGTTTTAAAAAGGAGCAAGTATCTTTTATCAGGTTGTGACACCAGGCTAAGAGGGCTTAGGGCTGTAAAGCAAGGAGTGGGGGTAGTGCAGGGGTTCAGGTACAAATCTGCTTCTGCTCAAGGAGAGGAAGGGCACAAGAAGTGTCTGGACAACCCAGAATGGTCTTGGCACCTGGATGTGGAGCTAACACACTGGGTCAGAGACAGGCTGGGCATCATCCTCTGGCCCAGATGCCATGGAACCCAACCCCTACTCAATACTAAATTAGGAACACAAACCTCTCAAACGACACTCAGCAAAAACAGATTATTCACCCTCATATTACAAAGCCCAGAAGAATAAGACATTATTTTAAAAAGTGAGCTAAAAAATGATGAGGTTTCTCCTTACTTCACCTGAAAAACCCAGGGAACAAATATTTTAACAATTCTATGACTATTAATATGTTTAAAAGGCACTTAAAACATTCCTTTACAATCCAACTCAAAATACATCTGTCAACTACATTTTGGATAAATGTAAAAAAAACCCAACTTTGGTGTAACTTTTTTTGTAACTCAGTGATATTTACTACCTACAGGGCTGAATGTTTTGAAAGCTAGAGCCCCAACTTTCTGCAAAACAACCTGAAAGTGCTTTTATCATAGAAATGGGAAGGGCACTAATGATTTGCTCTTTCACTGACAACATCCTGTAGTCGTTTAAGTAAAACGTCATCATTTTCTTGACAGAGGCGTTTGGCAGGTGATTCTGCATCACCATTGATGGCTATTGCTCGCTTCTTGGTTCTCTGCTCACCTTGCCTTATCATGTTGTTGATATCTTTCAAACTCTGTGCAAAAATAGAGGACATGTGTGAGTAAAAGGGGAAAAGGGAGAAACAGCAGCCGAGAGCTAATCTAACTGCTTTTTCCTGCCCTTTATCCTCTATCCAAAGCTAAACACTGCGGTAGAGATTATTTTTTCAATCTAGGCCAACCTAATAAGGGTGATTAGAACTAATCTTTTCAGGTGATTTTTAAAATTGGATTTACCTTATAGCAGTAGTTTTCAAAATGTGGACATAAGACCAGAAGCAGCAGAAGCATTTGGAAACTTATCAGGAATGCAAATTCTCAAGCCTCGCCCTACACCTACTGAATCAGACATTCTGGGGGTTGGGCCCAGCAATCTATATTTTAATCAAGCCTTCCAGGTGATTCTGATAAACCCTAAAGTTTGAGATCCTCCTCCTGTAGCAATGCTTTTCAAACTTTAATGTGCTTACTAATCATCTGGGGAATCTTGTTACTATGCAGATTCAAATTCAGTTGGGCTGGTGTGAGGCCTGAGAGTCTGCGTTTCTAACAGGCTCCCAGGTGATGCTGATGTCGCTGGTCTGTAAGGCAGCCTTAGAGAAGTTGCTCCTGAAAGCTGTGCATCACAACAGTCTAGGAGACCTGCCTGCCAGAGCTCTGTGATACAGGAAGTCTATGGGACAGGTATCTGTGTTCAACAAACTCCCCAGATTCTGACCTATGACTGTGAAATCACTGCCTTACAATTCAATTGATCCCATTTCTGATTTTATGCAAGAATTTCTTCTAAAAGTCCTCATATGAAATCAACTTCTATAAAGAAGAAATGCAAGCCTGTGCAGTATATCTCAGTCAACTTTGTTTGCTAAGCATAGCAGGAACTTAATAGATGTCTGTGGAACTAAATCAGAAACTAATGAGTTAAGGAGCTGCCATGTATTTGGACTGAGTTACAATCTGTCCCACTACAGTTTCTTCCAGTTAGTAGTGATTCTGGCTTCTGGAGACATACTGAGTGTATCTACTTGATAGCCCTTGAATTATCTGAAAACAGCAATCATGTCCCTATCACATCTTCATCACTGTATGGGAATAAAGATGGAGGTAACCATAGAGCTGTCTGTGTAAGTAAGAAGAGGCCTCTGTTTTCAGACCTTTCACTATCCTGGTTGCCATCCACCAAATGAACTTTCACTTCTAAGGCCTTCCTTTACACATAGTGTTCCCCATGTCTGACCACTTGCAGGTGTTGCCTTACTGGTCCTTCTCAAGATCGTGCTTGAGCAGGGACACACTGGGCTCTTGGAGTGAACTCCCCCGATACCACATCAATCGTAAAGGATTAAACTACCTCAACTGAATACACTGCTCTTGAACACAGGAAACTTGCCATAGTAACGGTTCATATTTATTAGCAGTAACTTTGCAAAAAAAGAAGTAAAATTAAAGATTACTAATTGGAAATCTGAAATCCAGTATTTAACATGTGTACATCATTGTTTTGGAGTAAAGTTTGTGTGCAACTTACCTTAGAAGGGCTGCCATTGAACTTATAGAGCAGAGCACTCCTTGGTGTAAGGCCTGACCCATTCTTGTGTGGGGACACATAAATGGAGTGCTGCTGGGAAATGCGGCGCGGGGAGCCTGGCTGTTGCTTAATATGTGGAAAAGGAGAGAGTGGTGGAGCTTCCATCTGAAATAATACAAAAGTAAAGTTTTTATAAGATAAAAGGTTTTTTTTTCTTTTTTTGAATCCCACCATTTTTATTCTGCACTATCCACCCTGTCCCACCCCAGCCCCAAGCCAGGTGAAGGGTCAACATGGAACTTTTTTTTCTTTGCCATGTTTTTATTCTTTTAAAAAAAAATTTATTTATTTATTTTTGGCTGCACTGGGTCTTCGTTGCTGCACATGGGCTTTTCTCTAGCTGCGGCGAGCAGGGGCTACTCTTCATTGTGGTGCATGGGCTTCTCACTGCGGTGGCTTCTCTTGTTGCAGAGCACGGGCTCTAGGCACATGGGCTTCAGTAGTTGTAGCTTGTGGGCTCTAGAGCGCAGGCTCAGTAGTTGTGGCACGCGGGCTTAGTTGCTCTGCGGCATGTGGGATCTTCCTGGACCAGGGCTCGAACTTGTGCCTCCTACACTGGCAGGCGGATTCTTAACCACTGCACAACCAGGGAAGCCCTGTTTTTATTCTTTTTTTCTTTTTCTTTTTTTTTTTGTGGTACGCGGGCCTCTCACTGTTGTGGACTCTCCTGTTGTGGAGCACAGGCTCTGGATGCTCAGGCTCAGTGGCCATGGCTCATGGGCCTAGCCGCTCCATGGCATGTGGGATCTTCCCGGACCACGGCATGAACCTGTGTCCCCTGCATTGGCAGGCGGACTCTCAACCACTGTGCCAGCAGGGAAGCCCATGTTTTTATTCTTATTGCTATCTCTTAGTTAGGAGTCAGTTATACTGTAAGAGGTTATTTATGGCTGAAGAAAATCAAAAAATGGTTCATTAACCCTTGTTTTTCAATTACTAACAGATAAACTAAAATTTATTTTCCTAGATCTTGCAGGAAATTCTGAAGAATTCTGAGCAAGACACCAGAAGCAGTAAGCCAGGAGCACAGGAACCTTATGTCAATGCTCAGAAAGTGGAGCAAAGAGTAATCTATGTCCTAACACTTGCAATAAGAATCTCTCTCCACACGCACATACCCACAACCAAATTAGTAGCACAGAGAATAAAAGAGAGGCAGAACATTCTGTGGGCCAGCAGGATGAGTCCAATATGGAACAAATCTCTTAATGAAATGGTTAAGACTTTATACTGAAATGCAAAAGATTTAGAGATAAAGTGAGAAGGGACTCACCTTTAATAATCTATACAACGTTTCTATTCCAAGAATAAATGGAGATGACTCCTTAATTAATATTTCATTCATCATCTTCACTTGAAGCTAGGAAAACTAGTTTTGTTTTTGTTTTTGTTTTGCAGTACGTGGACCTCTCACTGCTGTGGCCTCTCCCATTGCAGAGCACAGGCTCCGGACGCGCAGGCTCAGCGGCCATGGCTCACAGGCCCAGCCACTCCACGGCATGTGGGATCTTCCTGGACCGGGGCACGAACCCGTGTCCCCTGCATCGGCAGGTGGACTCTCAACCACTGCGCCACCAGGGAAGCCCTAGTTTTGTTTTTTAATTGGCTGATAATAGAGATATTCACAGTATAGCACATGGTGCGGGTGGTGGAAGTGAGGGAACAGAATTAGTCGTCATGGCTTCTGAGGATAATCATAGACCATATTCCTTGAAAGGGACAAAGACAGAAATATAGAGAGATATATAGACACATATATGGCTACTGCCTGGATGCAGCTTCTACTAGGTTCCTCTTTCTTATAACTGAAGTCTGGTCTCCTGTGGACCAACTTCAGCTTATACACTGATAACACTTTCAAAGGCCTGCTGGTACTGTCAAATCTAGAGTCTGAATAAAAATTTCTTAGTGTTGCTTCTATTATTGATTCAAGCCTATTTATTTCCTTTTCTTTTTATCTTGAGAAAAACACTTATCTCAGAGATATAACAATAGGAATCAAAAACAAAGGAAAAGGGCTTCCCTGGTGGCGCAGTGGTTGAGAGTCCACCTGCCGATGCAGGGGACACGGGTTCGTGCCCTGGTCCAGGAAGTTCCCACATGCCGCGGAGCGGCTGGGCCCGTGAGCCATGGCCGCTGGGCCTGCGCGTCCGGAGCCTGTACTCCGCAACGGGAGAGGCCACAACAGTGAGAGGCCCGCGTACTGCAAAAAAAAAAAAAAAAAAAAAACAAAGGAAAAAACCACCAGAATTGTTTTCATTTTTCCATGTTCCCATCTAGTCCTTGCCCATATGCATCCATAATTTCTAACAACATAATCACAGTGTGGATAAAATTTCCATGATTTCCTCTGGTCTCTGTTGTATCACAGCCTTAATCACTCTAATTACTAGTATGTTTTCTCCTATAAAATGTATCAGTAAGGTTTTAGCTTTAGAAACACTTATCTAGCAAAAGAAACTCATAGTAATCCAATCATGAGTACAGATATTAATAAAGTAGTAAAATATAAAACATACCACATGGTCCTGATTTGACAAGTCGTATTTCAATGCAAATGACTTCACTCTTCCTACATATATTGTATTGTAAAATTTGATAAGATCACCTCTTTCCTCTTTCACTGGTCCACTGGAACAGTCAGGTGTTTTTGTAGCATCTTCCAAATCTGTTAAAAGAATTCAGTGTTGTACAATGGAATATTACTCAGCCATAAAAAGGAATGAAACCGAGTCGTTTGTAGTGAAGTGGATGGACCTAGAGTCTGTCATACAGAATGAAGTAAGTCAGAAAGAGAAAAACAAATACTGTATATTAACGCATATATACGGAATCTAGAAAAATGGTACTGATGAACCTCGTGGCAGGGCAGGAATAAAGATGCAGATGTAGAGAACAGACTTGAGGACACAGTGGGAGAAGGGGAGGCTGGGACGAAGTGAGGGTAGCACTGACATATAGAAACTACTAAGTGTAAATTAGATAGCTGCATATAGCACAGGGACATCAGCTCGGTGCTTTGTGATGACCTAGAAGGGTGGGGTGGGGAGGGTGGAGGGAGGCTCATGAGGGAGGGGATATGTGTATACATACAGCTGATTCACTTTGTTGTACAGTAGAAACTAACACAACATTGTAAAGCAATTATAATCCAACAAAGATGTAAAAAAAAAAAAAAAAAAGAATTCAGTGTTGTGATAAGTGTACCTTAATCTATAAGTTGGCGATTTGAATCACAACTCTCTCTACAATATAAAAGGAAAAAAAATCAAATAAACCCAAATCTTCATGTAAGACAATTAACGTTTTTAGAAAAGGTTCAGAAATCCATCTATATTATGGATAAATTAAATTGGAATCATAGAAGTGCAAACACATAAACTTAAGCTGGTACTCAATTCTCTAGATATCACTTCAGCAAGAATGTTTTCACAACCCTACCTTTTGAGCTCACTGTCACCGGTGGCTCTTAGAGGGGCACCAGCCCTGGGTTGAAGTTTACCTAAACTGAGCTTCAGAGTATGGGTAGCAGTGGCAAACCCTGAGTTTCAGATAACAAAAGCCTGCAGATATTCATACTGACTCTTTGAAAAAGGTGGAAAGACTCTAAAAGGTAAAGTGTATCCTCATAGTTTAAGGAAGAAGCAAGGTGAATTGCTTATGTTTATTTTTCTGCAAATACATGGCAGGTGACAGGTGTTCAAAAAGTCTTATTTTCCCACACACAACAGGAACCTTAGTGCTGTCTATAACTGGCGTCCTCAGTTGTAAAATGACAGCTTGCCCCAAGGTGCTTTCCTGTTTATTACTGTAATTCTGGAGTAGCTTGTGACACCAGGCAGAACTTTATCCTATTCTTTTTTGGGCACGGGTATTACAAACCATCTTCTCCTTGTACCTACAAGAATCATCTATGCACAGGAGCTAAGAAAACTACCAGTGATTAAAAAGAATTCAACATGTGAAAAAACTTTCTCATTCTCAATACTGAAAACATGGGTAGAAACATGCTTCCACCTTTGGAAAACCAGAAAAACTCAAACATGGTCCAAGGGCCAGGCAGCCACAGGGAGCCTCCATAGGGATCTCCATTTGGATGTCTTTTTTACTCTTGCTATTTTTGCAGCATCTTAATAGGGCAGAAAAAAGCTATGTGATCAAATAAGTTGAAAAAATGTTGCATAGTAGTATATCCTCCTCTTAGGAATTCAGAATACACGTTAGTATATTAAAGGTTCTGAGAACTTTTGCAATTAGAAAAAAAACACATGTTCACTTTAATTCCATACTTCTCAAATTTTCTATGTACAGTCGCTCTTCCCCATAACAGTTACTACCATCCTGGGGGACACCGTCCCAAGGCAGTAAACAATGGCTTAATAACAGCTGTTGTAGGTTATTCTTGTTATACAGATGAATTAAAATTATTATATGTCCTCCTTGGATTAGAAATTTCTGGAGGCAGTTACTTCTTCATGTTTCTGTGTTATTGCATTTCCAGTTGTTAATAGTTACATAAGGTAAGGAGCTATACTTAATTTGAAGGAACCAAACATTTAAAACTCTCTGGGACCTTGGATTCTAACTAAACATGATTTTATTTAGCTATTTTCATTTAGCTGTTTAGTATTTTTTCATTTCAAAACAGAAAACAAGATGTCAGTTGTCCTTTAAGCAGGAAAAAGATCTCTACCCTCCCCCCTCTTTAAGGACTTTAGCACTCAGAAATCAAAGCCTCAGTAGGCCGGTGACCATCTTACCACATATACATTAGGAGATGGAACTTATGAAAGACTGGGAAAGAGAATGAGATCTCCCTGCCTGGTGCTATAATTGTTTCAAATCTGTTTCCCTCAGACGGCAGGAGGGACCTCTGCCTAACATAATTTGAGGCACATGGTATACATCTGATATACTTCATGAAACGAACCAATGAACTATTATGGTTTCATAATTTTCCCTACTGTTCCCATGAATAAGAGGAATGTCTTTTTTGGATTATCATACAACACTGTCAAGCAATTAAAATGTGGTTTTATATAAACTACCAGTGAATGAGACTAGCCCTTAGAAAAAAGGAGATATTATCTGCAGAGCTCCAGAGAGACATGCTGAAATTTTTAGCCTGGATCTCTGGCTTCAGAATTTTCCAAGGATCTGAAGTGAAAGTGGGAAGGGAGAAGGCAAATTACCCCAGGGCTGCAGGTGGCCAACAACTGCAACCATAATACATGCTTAATTTTATATCCCAGGACAATATAAATGCATTCAGGGGAAAAGACATTGAGGGCACCGTAGATACCCATTTCTCAGGGCAACTGGTTTCAGAGGATGGGCACGCCCAAATTGTTTGGGATGCCCAAATTAATGAAACCCCCATCCATCACCCCCAGAGGAGCTGCTCAAGTGACTGACGCTGGTTTCTTTGTATACTGTCATTGGGCTTCAGTCTGAGAAGAGGTATAAATAGTGATTCTTAACACTTAAAAATGGAGAAAGTAAAGAAGCAAAATTATTTTAAGATGAAAGTAAGAAAGAAGATCACAATTTATTTATAAATTCAAGGGTCAGGTTGAGATATGATGGGCTTGATCAGCACAGCAGCACTCCCCTGGAGTAAGCATTTAGTATTTATTTTATATTTCTCCTACCACGTCCTTCCTTACCGTTTTTGCTCCTCACCATTAACAGTGTGCAGTAAATATTTCAGACTGGCTTTCTGATTGAGAGGGCAGTGCCATTTAGCTCCAGTTATGCAAAAGCCACTGACCACAGACCAATTCAAAACTACTACAGTGGTTTTAGATCGTTTTGGCAGTTTCTTATGAGCTCTAAAGGGCATCATTATAATCTAAAACCAAGTAAATCTTGTTTAGATTAAACAGTCTAGGAAGAAAATGTGCTCCATCCATATCTTGGTTGTCTATCTGGTGACTATAAAATAGTTTTAATGTGAATAAAGTCACTTAATTATCAATTTGCAGTTATCAATGTTATACATCTCACATGGAAACAGAATTTTTGTCCCTTGAGAGGATTTGCTTTAACTGTTTTTGTGTGTATGACCTAGTTTTCAACACTTAAAGGACTTTATGTAAGGAATATGGCCTTAGAAAAATTAGCTTAAAAAAAAAAGACATTTAAAGAGCCATATACTCATGCATAAAATACAATAAATTTTATATTGCTTATAAACAAAATAATAAATAATAACTACTACTTACTGAGGCCTTACTATGAGCAGCCCTTGTATTAAACACCACACACATGCATCATTTTTTTTTTAAATTCTGGAAACAAGCCTCTGAGGAAGTATTGTAAAGTTTTCAATTTACTATCATACACTTGGGCATATTATGTTTGTGTTACTTAGATTAAGCTATAATCTGGGTCTTTCAAATGTTCTAATCAAGAATGCCAGTCTGGGGACTTCCCTGGTGGTCCAGGGGTTAAGACTCTGTGCTCCCGATGCAGGGGGCCTGGGTTTGAGTCCTGGTCAGGGAACTAGATTCCCCATGCTGCAACTAAAAAAGGTCCCACATGCTGCAATGAAGATCCTGCGCGCCGAAACTAAGACCCAGCGCAGCCAAGTAAATAAATAAATATTTTTTTAAAAAAAGAATGCCAGTCTGGGGTGCTCTGCTAATATGATAATGAATGCACAGTCCATGAGTATCCAGCTGGTGTTTTAATCAGGAAGCTCATTCTCCACAGGTGGCTACTATAAGGGCTTCTGTTAGGCATATCTCCATCAATGACCAATGCTCAACATCACTAATTATTAGAGAATTGCAAATCAAAACTACAATGCGGTATCACCTTACATGGGTCAGAATGGCCATCATCAAAATATCTACAAACAGGGTTTCCCTGGTGGCACAGTGGTTAAGAATCTGCCTGCCAATGCAGGGAACAAGGGTTCGAGCCCTAGTCCAGGAAGATCCCACATGCCGCGGAGCAACTAAGCCCGTGTGCCACAGCTACTGAGCCTGCGCTCTGGAGCCTGTGAGCCACAACTACTGAGTCCACGCACCTAGAGGCCGTGCTATGCAACAACAGAAGCCACAGCAATGAGAAGCCCGCGCACCGCAGCGAAGAGTAGCCTCCGCTCACCTCAACTAGGGAAAGCCCATGCACAGCAACAAAGACCCAATGCAGCCAAAAATAAAATAAAATAAACAAAAACCAAAAAAACCCCACCATTCACTTAAAAAAAAAATCTACAAACAATAAATGCTGGAGAGGGTGTGGAGAAAAGGGAACCCTCTTGCACTGCTGGTGGGAATGTAAATTGGTACAGCCACTATGGAGAACAGTATGGAGGTTCCTTAAAAAACTAAAAATATAACTACCATATGACCCAACAACCCCACTACTGGGCATATACCCAGAGAAAACCATAATTCAAAAAGACACGTGCACCCCAATGTTCACTGCAGCACTATTTACAATAGCCAGGACATGGAAGTAACCTAAATGTCCATCAACAGAGGAATGGATAAAGAAGATGTGGTACATATATCCAATAGTATATTACTCAGCCATAAAAAGGAATGAAAGTGGGTCTTATGTAGAGACGTGGATGGACCTAGAGACTGTCATACAGAGTGAAGTAAGTCAGAAAGAGAAAAACAAATATCGTATATTAATGTATGTATGTGGGATCTAGAAAAATGGTATAATCTTATTTGCAAAGCAGAAATAGAGACACAGATGTACATAACAAGTGTATGGATACCAAAGGGGAAAGGGGGGTGGGTAGGATGAACTGGGAGATTGGGATTGACATATATAAACTACTGATACTATGTATAAAATAGATAACTAATGAGAATCTACTGTATAGCTCAGGGAACTCTACTCAATGCTCTATTGTGATCTAAATGGGAAGGAAATCCAAAAAAGAGGAGATATATGTATACGCATAGCTGATTCACTTTGCTGTACAGTAGAAACTAACAAAACATTGTAAAGCAACTATACTCCAATAAAAATTAATTAAAAAAAATAAAATTGCATAAAAAAAAATCTTAGGAATAAACCTCACCAAGGAGGCGAAAGACTTACATGCTGAGAACTACAAAACATTCATAAAGGAAACTGAAGATGATTCAAAGAAATGAAAGATATCCCATGCTCTTGGATTGGAAGATTTAATATGGTTAAAATGACATGGTACCCAAAGCAAATATTACATCTATAGACGTAATACGATCCCTATCAAATAACCCATGAATTTTTCACAGAACTAGAACAAATAATCCTAAAATTTATATGGAAACATAAAAGACCCAGAATTGTCAAAGCAATCCTGAGGAAAAAGAACAAAGCAGGAGGCATAACCCTCCCAGACTTCAGACAATACTACAAAGCTACAGTAATCAAAACAGCATGGTACTGGCACAAAAACAGACATATGGATCAATGGAACAGAACAGAGAGCCCAGAAGTAAACCCACACACCTATGATCAATTAATCTTCAACAAAGGAGGCAAGAATATACAATGGGGAAAAGACAGTCTCTTCAGCCAGTGGTATTGGGAAAGCTGGACAGCTGCATGCAAACCAATGAAGTTAGAACACACCCTCACAGCATATACAGAAAAACCCCTCAAAATGGCTTAAACACTTAAATTTAGGATATGACACCATAAAGCTCCTAGAGGAGAACACAGGCAAAACATTCTCTGACATAAATTATACCAATGTTTTTTTAGGTCAGTCTCCCAAGGCAATAGAAATAAAAGCAAAAATAAACAAAGGGGACTTAATTAAACTTATAAGCTTTTGCACAACAAGGGAAACCATAAACAAAAAGACAATGTATGGGGAATTCCCCGACAGTCCAGTGGTTAGGACTCTGTGCTTCCACTGCAGGGGGCACGGGTTTGATCCCTGGTTGGGGAACTAAGACCCTGCAAGCCACGCAGCGCAGCCAAAAAAAAAAAAAGTCTACAAATAAAAAATGCTGGAGGGGGTATGAAGAAAAGGGAACCCTCCTACACTGTGTGTGGGACTGTAAACTGCTGCAGCCACTATGGAAAACAGTATGGCGGTTTCACAAAAAACTAAAAATAGAGTTGCCATATGATCCAGCAATCCCACCCCTGGGCACATATCCAGACAAAACTATAATTTGAAAAGATACATGCACTCATATGTTCATTTACAATAGCCAAGACATGGAAACAACCTAAATGTCCATCGACAGATGAATGGATAAAGAAGATGTGGTATATAGACACAATGGATTATTACTCAGCCACAAAAAAGAATGAAATAATGCCATTTGCAGCAACATGGATGGACCTACAGATTATCATACTAAGCAAAGTAAGTCAGAAAGAGAAAGACAAATACCATATGATATCACTTATATGTGGAATCTAAAACATGACAGAAGTGACCATATCTAGAAAACAGAAACAGACGTATAGAACAGATTTGTGGTTGCCAAGGGGGGGTGGGGGAGGGAAGGATCGGGAGTGGAATTAGCAGATGCAAACTATTATATGTAGGATGGATAAATAACAAAGTCAGATGCAAACTACTGTATGTAGGATGGATAAACAACAAAGTAATGCTGTGTAGCACAGGGAAATATATTCAATATCCTATGATAAACCATAATGGAAAACAATATGAAAAAGAATATACATATGTATTAAAAATGAAAAAGATTGATGAACATATTTGAGACACTACCCACAACAGCATGATAGACATGAGAGATCCAGTGAGGTCTGTGGGGCTTTACTATTATGAATGATGCCCAGGCCTGAACTCTGATGCATGTTGTTTGCTTGATCTTGGCCTTAAGTTTAACAGAATCCTGCTCTGGAATCTTGGCATCTACTTTGAGTGAACGTTTTATGTGAGGAGGTGGTTGGTCAGGTGGCATAGGATGCATAAACTGTGTGTTTTTTAAAATAGTAATTATTTTATTCCTAATTATGAATTTGTTTATAGAACCAGAACTCTTCTTCCCAAGGTGGTGTTCTTTGGTGTGTCCAAGTCTAGGTCATAGCATCTAGCCACAGCTCCAGGAACTGGAACTTGTCTTATCTGAAGATAAGACTTGCGAGACTGTATCCTTCTCAATAACTTTGTCCCTTTTTTGGTGCCGGAATTCCTCAGTCTATTATCACTGGATTCTCTCCCTGCTCTGTGCCATCACCACTGGACAGGATCTTAAGAATGGTTTTTTGTTTGCCTGCTAATAAATATCTAGTTAATAAATGTATATAAAACAGAACTGGACCTGAAACCTTTACGTTGTAGAGAGGGTAGCTAACCTTCAGTTACCTCAAGCTTTATCATCAAACTTATTAAATTCTGTCTTGAACTTCACTGCTCCTTGTATCCCAAACACTCGCTAGCAGTTACTTTGTTTCTCACAGAACACACAGTTTCCGAGCTAACCTGATGCCTGGTTTTGCAAGGACAGAAAAACCACCCAGGACAGGTGAGTAACATGTATAACAAAAATAGGTAGGTTTTTTTTTTTTTTTT
>NW_006772681.1:1908418-1944095 GCF_000442215.2 Lipotes vexillifer | reverse complement strand
TCTCACTGTTGTGGCCTCTCCCATTGCGGAGCACAGGCTCCGGACGCGCAGGCTCAGCGGCCATGGCTCACGGGCCTAGCTGCTCCGTGGCATGTGGGATCTTCCCGGACCGGGGCACGAGCCCGCATCCCCTGAATCGGCAGGCGGACTCTCAACCACTGCGCCAACAGGGAAGCCCCCGGGTAGGTTTTTTTTTTTGTATTTTGTCAGGTTTACTTCCTAATGTACTTCTTCTCATTGCCTTGAAAAGGCTCAGGGATAATTTATCTATGTAAAAAGAACTGAGTTTGGCCTGTGTAACCTTAGATGGGATCAGATTCTAGGACATTATTATTAAAGAATGTTTTTGTTAAGATCTTAAAAGTTCAGATCCCAGTAGACACCATAATGATCATGGATATTTGGGTAATGAAAAAAAAAATGTCTTTGACCCAGTCAATTTTCTCTAAGAATTTACCCTAAGGATGTGGACCAAAGATCAGCCTACAATGATGTTCCTCACAAAGCTGTGTATAATTGGAAACAACCTAAAAGTCCCACACTGTGAAATTAAATAAATTACAGTACTTATATACACATGTACACATATATATACATTAAGTAATGGAAAGTGAGACAAGGAAAAGGAGACAGATGAGACAAGGAAAAGAGATGGGCTGAAAAGGCATTTTTACAACTTATCAACATATGAATACTGAACATTTGATTCTTTCTTTCAAAAAGATTACTAGTGCCTGAAGTCTTAGCATGATGGTAGTAACAAGGTGGCGACCTTGCTTTTGCTGACGGTGGCAGAATACCTATACACTTATTAATGACCAGGACATTTCCTTAATGTTCTCCACAGGCAGATCACTGACAGCTATCTTACTTTCCCTGTCATTCAGATTTAGTCTTGAATTTTATTGTCTTTTATGAGTTTTTATTAAAGTGTATAAGTATACTAGAAAACTTCTAAAACACAGTTAACATGGGATAAATTAATGGTTTCAATACACAACTTCTGTGGAGGGAGGTACCTGACCCATACTTATCTCAAAGTCATTTGCTTCTTTCCAACACATATGCATTATCCACCCCACCTACACAATTAACTCCAGGACATCCACTGTATTATATACAATGTAACCAATAGTGTACTACATATAGAATCTTAAATTGGGCAACTTACCACAATCTGTCATTTCAAAATCACCATTTAGGTTTTTATTGTATGTCACAACTTCTCTTGGAATACTTTTCAACAGTACACTTCTGTAAACCTATATAGATCAGAGGGGACAAAAAGGACTGCTGAGTCACAAAGAGGCACAGGTTAAGCAAAACCAAAATAAGGACAAGATATCAAGCCAATTAAAAAGTATTTGTCTGTATGGGTGATAACCAAGGGCAAGATGTTAGTAGCCCTTGGTAAATGCAGATTACGGCAAACATCTTAGAAGAGGGGATACTGAAGCAGAGCTTACCACCTGAAATAAAACCACTGCAGAAGGTTACAAAATAGAAGAATTAAGTAAGGAGCAACTAAACACTGATGAGCAGATTTTGCCAAATAAAAGCAACTTAAAAGATATGAACCTATTCCTTCTTCTTTTTAATTTCTTACATGAGACTCATTTGATCTCACTGGGGCTTGTTTTCCTGCTCCCAACCCACGCCCATCTCCTTTCACATGGCCACATGAAAATCTGTTCCCCTCCCTGCCCCTAAACTGTTTTTAACCTCCAATGTAGCTGAAAGGAATGATCCATTCCCCCTCATCCTATGGATATCGGTATTGAGAGAATATTTAGGAAGCTGTGGCTTAAACCATTTTTGACCCACATTAACTTAATGATCTTAAGGGATACTCTGAACCTCTCTAAGCTCTGTTCCTAAGGGAATTTTTCTTCCACCTTGTCACAGGATGTAAGAAATGCCTATACTTGGCTCTTCTAATATCTCTATATTGCTAGCAGTGTATTTGGGGCTTAAGAAGTGAAACTATCTGTGGGGCTCTGATAGAATGGGGTATGGCTACTAGTACTGGGGCCAGGGATATCTGAGCTACCACATCTCTCTTTTTGTCTAAGGTGGCAGATCACTGGGCCAGAGAAGAGGCCATTATGCTCCTTTAGAGCAGAGCAATCAGGTTCTTGAATGACCAAGGCCTTAAGGTAACCTAATCCTGTGTTCTTCAGCTACAATAATAACAATAATATAGAGCTAACAGTTATTAAATGCTTACTATGTGCCACGTCACGCTAACATTTTATATTTCCATGACTGAAAGGCTGTACAGAATTCTCACCAGGGCTATTATATCAGAAATGCCTGATATCTATTCAAAGATGCAAACATTAAGATTCTTATCAGATGGAAAAAGAAGCTAGACTTAATATATCCTCAAATTTCACTGGATTTAAACATCATCAGAGAATCAAGTCTTATATGATTAAAGAATATTATTATTATAAATATTTTTCATTAGTGAAAAATGTCCCTACTCAAATAAATGAACAAATGGAATAAGAGAACGTGTGAGAAGTATATGCATATATAATATATAGGGACTTCCTTGGTGGTGCAGTGGTTAAGAATCCGCCTGCCAATGCAGGGGAAATGGGTTCAATCCTTGGTCCGGGAAGATCCCACATGCCGTGGAGCACCTAAGCCCATGTGCCACAACTACTAAGCCTGCGCACTAGAGCCCATGAGCCAACTACTGAGCCTGTGTGCCACAACTACTGAAGCCCGTGTGCCTAGAGCCTGTGCTCCGCAATAAGAGAAGCCACTGCAATGAGAAGCCTGCGCACAGCAACGAAGAGTAGCCCCCACTTGCCGCAACTAGAGAAAGCCCGTGTGTAGCAATGATGACCTAATGAAGCCATAAATAAATAAATAAATAAATAATATAGATTAGTCAGAAACTGCAAGATTTTTGGCTTCCACTGAAACCTGTTTTTTAATTAAAACTGTCTCGAGTTTAATGGTGTCCATTAAACCAAAAAAATCTATAGCAAAACTAGAAAAGAAGTTTACCTTTTACATGACTTGTCAGCAGAGAAACAGTACAAATCTATTTTGGGACAGGAGGAAAAATAATGTAACTCACATGACTATTAGCTTGAGGCTGATTCCTATAACTTTTCATTATTTCTTGAAAAGTTCTTTCTTCTTTTGTTACCTAAGGAAAATAAGAACTGCATTTATCAACTGCTTTTAAAAGAAAAATGGCTCTGAACAAAAACTTCAATTACAGGTTAGAATTGAGAGCAGTCTTGCAGAAAGCCATTAACCTCAGGCCACTCAATAACTAAAATCCACTACCATTTATGACTTTTACTACCTTAAAAGTTCAGGCTTGGGGACTTCCCTGGTGGCGCAGTGGTTAAGAATCCACCCACCAATGCAGGGCACATGGGTTCGAGCCCTGGTCCAGGAAGATCCCACATGCCGCGGAGCAACTAAGCCCATGCGCCATAACTACTGAGCCTGCGCTCTAGAGCCCGTGAGCCACAACTACTGAGCCCATGTGCCACAACTACTGAAGCCCGTGTGCCTAGAGCCCATGCTCCGCAACAAGAGAAGCCACTGCAGTGAGAAGCCCACGCACCGCAAGGAAGAGTAGCCCCCACTCTCTGCAACTAGAGAAAGCCCGCACACAGCAACGAAGACCCAACACAGCCAAAAATAATAAATAAATAAAATAAATAAATTTATAAAATAAAAAAAAAGAAAGTAATGAAGAGTCCATAGAAATAGATACAGTAGCTGGAATTTACCACTGTTGGCTTGTAGCACTTAAGGCAAACTAACAATCAAGTGCAACAGATTTTCACCTCAGGCCTCAAATACAGGTAACTACGGCAAAGAGCTTCCCCCAACTTATACGTTACCTTTGCCATGATGTAAAAGGCACAAAGGAGGAGCTGATCCAAATGTCTGTCTTTCATCAGATCAGGGCAGTGAACTAAAGTGAATTCAAAACATGTCCATATCTTCCTTCTTAACTCATTCGAAACATCCAGTTTTAAACATAAATCACGTAAGCGTACACTTGCCAAATGATAGACCTAACATGAAAGATAGCACATTGATGCAAAAAATCAAGTAAATAATTTCTCAAATTTATGTCTTACCATGAACATGGGCTTTTTGGCCAAGACTAATAAATACCTAAGGCCGCTGATGCATTAAATTACATAAAATTTTTATTTTATAGTACTAGTTCACTGCTATGGCAAAAGAAAATATATTAAAACAAAATTCTCTTTGGAAAACTACCTTAAACATTTTTTTGGTAAAGATGTTATATGCTATTATTCTATGCTGTCAACTATGTAAAGTGAGAAATACTAAAATTAGATGGTTTGATTTACCAGCATCATGATCATTATGAATACATAATTTTTCAAGTATTCAGAAGTCTCTCTCTTTTTTTGGTTCAGGTAAAATGACTAGAAAGCCTAAAATGTCACATAATACACTAAAATGTTTGACTCCAAAATAAGTGAGAAAGCAAAATCATTTAAAAATTTCCCCAATAGTCTACATTGTTTTTATGAGCACATGAAAGGAATGTTAAGCAAACGAGATACCAGATTTTGTTGTTGTTGTTGTTTATTGCGGTATAACTGACATACAACATTAGTTTCAGGTGTACAACATGATTCAACGTTTGTATATGTTGTGAAAAGATCACCACAATAAGTCTAGTTAATATCCAAACAGTTAACACAATTTTTTTTCCTGTGATGAGAACTTTTAAGATCTAGTCTCTTAGCAACTGTTAATATGGAATAAGCATTACTAACTACAGTCACCACGCTATACATTATATCCCCATGATTTGTTTATTTTATAACTTGAAGTCTGTACCTTTTGACTCCCTTCATCGGTTTCACCCATCCCCTCGCCCCCTGGCAACCACTAACCTGTTCTCTGTATTTATGAGCTTGTTTTTGATTTTTAGATTCCACATATAAATATCATATAGTATTGTCCTTCTCAGTCAAGTTGTTGTTTTTAAGTATGTCAGAGTAAATTCAGTTCAATACCTTCAACCTTTCATATATAGAGTCTTTATATGAACTGATACTAATGCAAATGCCCCAAAGGTCCTGAAAGATTCTAAAATGATTTCTGATCATCCAAAAAGCATTATGTTTTATTATCTTAAGAACTGGTAATCCTACTGTGATATTCCTAAACTAGACTATTCTGTTTGAACTAAGTCTTTAAATCTAAATGTTCAGGGTACAAAAAATGAAAAAGAGTAAGGCATTCTTTATAGCAAAGTATCTTTTGAGAGGGAAAAAAAATCCACAAATTAAAGCTGAAAAATGAACTTTAGCCATCCAATACACTAATCTGATAGAAAGAGAGATAAGGGTTGACTCCAAAGCCACCAGTGATTCATTTTATAACAAACTCATTTTCTGCATCCAACCCTTTGTTTCTGGTCTTGTTGGCTAAGAGATAAACAGGAACCACTGGGGTCAGAGCAGTGGGAAAGACACTGGAACTTTACATTCGTGATAGAAGATAACAGATACAGTCCTAAGTAGAAGGATTAAGAAATATGTCATTAAGTAATATTTGTGGGGCTTCCCTGGTGGCACAGTGGTTGGGAGTCCACCTGCCAATGCAGGGGACACGGGTTTGGGCCCTGGTCCGGGAGGATCCCGCGTGCCGCGGAGCAGCAAAGCCAATGTGCCCAACTGCTGAGCCTGCACTCTGGAGCCCACGAGCCACAACAGTTGAGCTCATGCTCTGCAGCAGGACAGGCCACCGCAATGAGAGGCCCATGCATTGTGGCGAGGAGTGGCCCCCACTTGCTGCAACTGGAGAAAAGCCCGTGTGCAACAATGAGGGCCCAACGCAGCCAAAAATAAATAAATAAACAAAATAAATTTTTTGAAAAAAGTAATACTTGTTAAGTATCTTTTACAAAGCTAATCCAATGCCTTAAAGGTGCACATACTCTGGAAGGCTTCTAACAAAAAATTCACAGTAAATTCTACTCAGGCATAGGATATCAGCATCACACTGAGTTCAGCATGGATAACATCTGCAATTTACTCAAGAAATTGTTATTTTGAACTCATTATAGATACGGATGTTTCAATTCCCTTTTCGGGTAAAATTTTTCTAGCTTCTAAGTAGACTATAATTAATAGGAAAAGGACAAGCTAGATTCTGAAATAAATTCAGAACTAAAAATTCATAAATAAAGCCTTATTTTTGTCAATGTCAGATTCATTATCAAAGGCAGCAATCTGTCATTTTGAAAATTAAAAATAGGGAATGAATGGGGAAAATACTACAGTTGGAGCTCTGTTTTTAAAACAGGCCTTAGGCACAAGATGTAGGCAGGAGTGGAGATGGTGGGACAGAGTAGAGAAAGCAGTGGGAGGTGGAAAAAAGGGCAAGTGTCTCAAGAATTATTCTAAGAAAGACTAGATAGAGGAAATAAACTTAAATTTGCATGAAGAGATAACTTGAAAAAACAAACATGAATTTCTTAAAAGTTTTAAGCCTTAAACCCTAATCATAATGCTAAAAAGAAACAAAAAACGGTGCCTTTTTTTTCATTTACAATTTTTCAGTATGGGCTAGATAGCCACTAGTTATAGGGTAGACCGGAGAGGTATCTTGCAATTCTGGGATTTATTTTAGAGAAGCGGCATGTTTGGTCACAAATATCTGACTAACATGTCTATGTTACCAGAAGCTTTATGGTGCTTATAAAAGCTAGGCAGGATAAGCTGAAATTATTTCTATGTTAAATGTTTGCATTAATACTAAAATAATCCAGGCATTATAAAGAGAACTGGTCAATTAGTAAAAGGTAAAAAACTAGATTTATGATAAAAATTATGTAGACTCCCAGCAGTATCTCACCAATCTTAATAATGAATCTTCAGTAACGTAAACTTATCCATAAGATCCAATGTACCTGTCCCACAATAAACTCCAATCTAAAGCAATATAACACAATGGAGTTCCTGTAAATTCCACAGGATGGCCAACTGCTTAATCAAAGTTATGTAAAACAAGCTGGCAGGAAATGGAATTAAAACTCTATGAGCCTGAGTCGAAACATTAGCTCATCAAGATCATGTTCTTTTAGAATGCGAAATATGTTTTTAAAAAAGGCTAAAGGTACATCACCTGATACTAAAGCTAAACAAAGACACTCTAAGAAAACTACTGACCAATATCTATTATATTGATGTGAAAATCCTCCACAAAACCCTAGCAACTGAATGGAACATCATACACTAAAAGGGTTATACACCATGACCAAGTAGGAGTTATTCATGGAGTGAAAGGATAGTTTAACATATGAAAATCTTATCAGTGTAATACACTACATTAGCAGAATGAAGGGAAAAATGATATAATCATCTCAAAATTTGATGCAGAAAAAAAGCAATTGACAAAATTCAATACCCTTTTGTTACAAACTAGGAATAGACGGAAACTACTTCAACATAATAAATACGATATATGAAAACTCCATAGCTAAGATCATACTCAAAGTAAAACAATGAAAGCTTTTCCTCTAAGATCAGGAACAAGACAAAGATGCCCAATTTCAGTACTTCTATTCAACACCATACTAGAAGTTCTAGCCAGAGCAATTAGGCAAGAAAAAGAAAGAAAAGGCATTCAAATTAGAAAAGTAGTAAAACCATCTCTGTTTGTAGATGACATGACTTTACGTGTAGGAAACCCAAGCACCCTGGAGTCCATAAAAAAATGTTAGAACTAATAAATGAATACAGCAAAGTTGCAGGATACAAAATCAACACACAAAAATCACTTTTATTCCTATACCATAAACAATGCACAATCCAAAAATGAAATTAAGCAAATGATTCCATTTACAATAGCATGAAAAAGAATAAAATACTTGGGAATAAACTTAACGAAGGAGGCAAAAATTTGTACACTGAAAACTGCAAAGAATTGCTCAAAGAAATTAAAGAAAACATGAATAAATGGAAAGACATACTATGTTCATGGACTGGAAGACTTAATATTGTTAAGATGTCAACACTACTCAAAGCAATCTACAGATTCAATATAATCCATATTAAAATCCTAAAGATTTTTTTTTTTTGCAGAAATAGAAAAAAATCCATCCTAAAACTCATATGGAATGTCAAGGGACTCTGAATTGTCAAAATAATCTTGAAAAAGAAGAACAAAGTTGGAGGTCTCACATTTTCTGACTTCAAACCTTACTACAAAGTTACACTAATCAAAACTGTGGTACTGGCAAGAAGAGACCAATGAATAGAATACAGAGCCCAGAAATAAACCCTCACATATACAGTGATGAGTAACTTGACAAGGGTGTCAAGACCATTCAATGGAGAAAGGTAGTCTTGTCAACAAGACTTACTGAGAAAACTGGATATCCACGTGCAAAAGAATGAAACTGGGTCCTTACCTTATACCATATATAAAAATTAACTCAAAATGGATCAAAGACCTAAATGTAATTTCTAAAACTAAAAAAATCCTACAAGAAAACATAGCGGAAAAGCTTCATGACACTGGAATGTGCAATGATTTCTCGGATATGACACCAAAAAGAACAGGACAACAAAACAAAACACAGATAAATTAGACTTCACCAAATTAAAAACTTCTGTGCGTCAAAAGACACTAATATATAACATAGTGAAAAGGCAACCCATGGAATGGGAGAAGATATCTGCAAATCACGTATCTGATAAGGAATTAACATCCCGACAATATAAAGGACTTTTACAACTCACCAAAAAAAAACTCAAAAAATGGGCAAAGGACTTGAATAGACATTTCTCTGAGGAAGGTAAAAGGATGGCCAATAAGCCCATGAAAAGATGCTCAATATCACTAATCATCAGGGAAACGCAAATCAAAACTACAGTAAGGAGATAGCTTCAAAATGGTGGAGGAGTAAGACGTGGAGATCACCTTCCTCCCCACAAAAACATCAAAAATACATCTACATGAGGAACAGCTCCTACAGAACACCTACTGAACACTGGCAGAAGACTTCAGACTTCCCAAAAGGCAAGGAACTCCCCACGTACCTGGGTAGGGCAAAAGAAAAAAGAAAAAACAGAGACAAAAGAATAGGGATGGGACCTGCACCTCCGGGAGGGAGCTGTGAAGGAGGAAAAGTTTCCACACCCTAGGAAGCCCCTTCACTGGCGGAGATGGCGGGTGGGAAGCTTTGGAGCCACAGAGGAGAGCGCAGCAACAGGGGTGCAGAGGGCAAAGCGGAGAGATTCCCACATAGAGGATCGGTGCTGACCAGCACTCACCAGCCTGAGAGGCTTGTCTGCTCACCCGCCGGGGCGGGTGGGGGCTGGGAGCTCAGGCTCGGGCTTCGGAGGTCAGATCCCAGGGAAAGGACTGGAGTTAGCTGCATGAACACAGACTGAAGGCACCTAGTCAGCCACAGCTACCTGGGAGGGAGTCCGGGAAAAAGTCTGGAACTGCCTAAGAAGCAAGAGACCATTGTTTCAGGGTGCGCGAGGAGAGGGGATTCAGAGCACCAGCTAAACGAGCTCCAGAGACGAGCGCGAGCCATGGCTATCAGCGTGGATCCCAGAGACGGGCATAAAATGCTAAGGCTGCTGCTGCAGCCACCAAGAAGCCTGTGTGCAAGCACAGGTCACTATTCACACCTCCCCTCCCGGGAGCCTGTGCAGCCCGCCACTACCAGGGTCCCGTGATCCAGGGACAACTTCCCCGGGAGAACACACATCATGCCCAGGCTGTTGCAACATTATGCTGGCCTCTGCCGCCGCAGGCTTGCCCCGCATTCTGTACCCCTCCCTCCTCCTGGCCTGAGGGAGCCAGAGCCCCCTAATCAGCTGCTACTTTAACCCCGTCCTGTCTGGGAGGGAAACGGATGCCCTCAGGTGACCTAAACGCAAAAGTGGGGCCAAATCCAAAGATGAACCCCAGGAGCTGTGCGAACAAGGAAGAGAAAGGGAAATCTCTCCCAGCAGCCTCAGGAGCAGCAGATTAAATCTCCACAATCAAAGTGATGTACCCTGCACCTGTGGAATACCTGAATAGACAACGAATCATCCCAAAATTGAGGCAGTGGACTTTGGGAGCAACTATAGACTTGGGGTTTGCTTTCAGCATCAAATTTGTTTCTGGTTTCATGTTTATCTTAGTTTAGAATTTAGAGCTTATTATCATTGGTAGATATGTTTATTGATTTGGTTGTTGCTCTCTTCCTTTTTTTAATATACATACATTTTTCCTTTTTCTCCTTTTGCCAGTGTGTATGTGTATGCTTCTTTGTGTGATTTTGTATGTATAGCTTTGCTTTTGCCATTTGTCCTAGGGTTCTGTCTTTTTTTTTTTTTTTAGTATAATTTTTAGCACTTATTACCATTGGTGGATTTGTTTTTTGGTTTGGTTGCTCACTTCTTTCCTTTTTCTATTTTTACTTTCTAATTTTTTATTTTTAATAATATATTTTTTATTTTTCATTTTTATAACTTTATTTTATTTCTCTTTCCTTCTTTTTTTTCTCCCTTTTCTTCTGAGCCATGTGGCTGACAGGGCCTTGGTGCTCCGGCCAGGTGTCCGATCTGAGCCTTTGAGGTGGGAGAGCCGAGTTCAGGACAGTGGTCCACCAGAGACCTCCCAGCCCCACATAATATCAAATGGTGAAAGCTCTCTTAGAGATCTCCATCTTAATGTGAAGACCCAGCTCCACTCAATGACCAGCAAGCTACAGTGATGGACACCCTATGCCAAACAATTAGCAAGACAGGAACACAACCCCACCCATTAGCAGAGAGGCTGCCTAAAATCATAGTAAGGTCACAGATACCCCAAAACACACCACTGGATGCAGTCCAGCTCACCAGAAAGACAAGATCCAGCCTCATCCACCAGAACACCAGCACCAGTCCACTCCACCAGGAAGCCTACACAACCCACTGAACCAACTTTATGCACCAGCAGGCAGACACCAAAAACGAGAACTATGAACCTGCAGCCTTTGAAAAGGAGACCCCAAACACAGTAAGTTAAGCAAAATGAGAAGACAGAGAAATACACAGATGAAGGAGCAAGGTAAAAACCCACCAGACCTAACAAATGAAGAGGAAATAGGCAGTCTACCTCAAAAAGAATTCAGAGTAATGATAGTACAGATGATCCCAAATCTTGGAAATAGAATGGAGAAAACACAAGAAACGTTTAACAAGGACCTAAAAGAACTAAAGAGCAAACAAACAATGATGAACAACACAATAAATGAAATAAAAAATTCTCTAGAAGGAATCAATAGCAGAATAAATGAGGCAGAAGAACAGATAAGTGACCTGGAAGATAAAATAGTGGAAATAACTACCACAGAGCAGAATAAAAAAGAATGAAAAAAATCAAGGACAATCTCAGAAACCTCTGGGACAACACTAAACGCACCAACATTCAAATTATAGGGGTCCCAGAAGAAGAAGAGAAATAAAAAGGGACTGAGAAAATATTTGAAGAGATTATAGTTGAAAACTTCCCTAATATGGGTAAGCAAATAGTCAGTCAAGTCCAGGAAGCACAGAGAGTCCCATACAGAATAAACCCAAGGAGAAACACGCCAAAACACATATTAATCAAATGATCAAAAATTAAATACAAAGAAAAAATTTTAAAAGCAGCAAGGGAAAAGCAACAAATAACATACAAGGGAATCCCCATAATGTTAACAGCTGATTTCTCAGCAGAAACTCTGCAAGCCAGAAGGGAGTGGTAGGACATATTTAAAGTGATGAAAGAGACAAACCTACAACCAAGATTACTCTACCCATCGAGGATCTCATTCAGATTTGATGGAGCAATTGAAACCTTTACAGACAAGCAGAAGCTAAGAGAATTCATCACCACCACACCAGCTTTACAACAAATGCTAAAGAAACTTCCCTAAGCAGGAAACACAAGAGAAGGAAAACACCTACAATAACAAATGCAAAACAATTAAGAAAATGGTAACAGGAACATATATATTGATATATACCTTAAATGTAAATGGATTAAATGCTCCAACCAAAAGACATAGACTGGCTGAATGGATACAAAAACATAACCCGTATATACGCTGTCTACAAGAGACCCACTTCAGACCTAGGGACACATACAGACTGAAAGTGAGGGGATGGAAAAAGATATTCCATGCAAATGGAAATCAAAAGAAAGCTGGAGGAGCAATTCTCATATCAGATAAAGTAGACTTTAAAATAAAGACTGTTATAAGAGACAAGGAAGGACACTACATAATGATCAAGGATCAATCCAAGAAGATATAACATTTGTAAATATTTATGCACCCAACACAGGAGCACCTCAGTACATAAGGCAAATGCTAACAGCCATAAAAGGGGAAATCGACAGCAACACAATACTAGTAGGAGACTTTAACACCCCACTTTCACCAATGGACAGAACACCCAAAATGAAAATAAATAAGGAAACACAAGCTTTAAATGACACATTAAACAAGATGGACTTAATTGATATTTATAGGACATCCCATCCCAAAACAACAGAATACACTTTCTTCTCAAGTGCTCATAGAACATTTTCCAGGACAGATCATATCTTGGGTCACAACTCAAGCCTTGCTAAATTTAAGAAAATTGAAATTGTATCAAGTATGTTTTCTGACCACAATGCTATGAGACTAGATACCAATAACAGGAAAAAAGGTGTGAAAAATACACACACATGAAGGCTAAACAACACACTACTAAATAACCAAGAGATCACTGAAGAAATCAAAGAGGTAATCAAAAAATACCTAGAAACAAATGACAAGGAAAACATGACGACCCAAAACCTATGGGATGCAGCAAAAACAGTTCTAAGAGGGACATTTATAGCAATACAATCCTACCTCAAGAAACATCTCAAATAAACAACCTAACCTTATATCTAAAGCAATTAGAGAAAGAAGAACAAAAAACCCTCAAAGTTAGCAGAAGGAAAGAAATAATAAAGAGGAGATCAGAAATAATGAAAAAGAAATGAAGGAAAAAATAGCTAAGATCAATAAAACTAAAAGATGGTTCTTTGAGAAGAAAAACAAAAATGATAAACCACTAGCCAGACTCATCAGGAAAAAAAGGGAGAAGACTCACATCAATTGAATTAGAAATGAAAAAGGAGAAATAATAACTGACACTGCAGAAATACAAAGGATCATGAGAGATTACTAAAAGCAACTATATGTCAAAAAAATGGACAACCTGGAAGAAATGGACAAATTCTTAGAAAGGTATAACCTTCCAAGACTGAACCAGGAAGAAATAGAAAACATGAATAGACCAATCACAAGCACTGAAATTGAAACTGTGATTAAAAATCTTCCAACAAACAAAAGCCAAGGACCAAATGGACTCACAGGAGAATTCTAGCAAACATTTAGAGAAGAGCTAACACATATCCTTCTCAAACTCTTCCAAAATATAGCAGAGGGAGGAACACTCCCAAACTCATTCTACAAGTCCACTGTCACCCTGATACCAAGACCAGACAAAGATGTCACAAAAAAAGAAAACTACAGGCCAATATCACTGATGAACACAGATGCAAAAATCCTCAACAAAATACTAGCAAACAGAATCCAACAGCACATTGAAAGGCACATACACCATGATCAAGTGGGGTTTATCCCAGGAATGCAAGGATTCTTCAACATACAGAATCAATCAATGTGATAAACCATACTAACAAATTGAAGAATAAAAACCATATGATCATCTCAATAGATGCAGAAAAAGCTTTTGACAAAATTCAACAGCCATTTATGATAAAAAACTCTCCAGAAAGTAGGCATAGAGGGAACTTAACATAATAAAGCCATATATGACAAACCCACAGCCAACATCGTTCCCAATGGTGAAAACCTGAAACCATTTCCACTAAGATCGGGAACAAGACAAGATTGCCCACTCTCACCACTATTATTCAACATAGTTTTGGAAGTTTTAGCCACAGCAATCAGAGAAGAAAAAGAAATAAAAGGAATCCAACTTGGAAAAAATGAAGTAAAACTGTCACTGTTCGCAGATGACATGATACTATACATAGTGAATCCTAAAGATGCTACCAAAAAACTACTAGAGCTAATCAATGCATTTGGTAAAGTAGCAGGATATAAAATTAATGCACAGAAATCTCTTGCATTCTTATAAACTAATAATGAAAAATCTGAAAGAGAAATTAAGGAAACACTCCCATTTACCACTGCAAGAAAAGAATAAAATACCTAGGAATAAACCTACCTAAGGTGACAAAAGACCTGTATGCGGAAAACTATAAGACACTGATGAAAGAAATCAAAGAGGATACAAACAGATGGAGAGACATACCATGTTCTTGGACTGGAAGAATCAACATTGTGAAAATGACTATACTACCCAAAGCAATCTACAGATTCAATGCAATCCCTATCAAGCTACCAATGGCATTTTTGACAGAACTAGAACAAATATTTCACAATTTGCATGGAAACACAAAAGACCCCGAATAGCCAAAGCAATCTTGAGAAAGAAAAACAGAGCTGGAGGAATCAGGCTCCTTGACTTTGGACTATACTACAAAGCTACAGTAATCAAGACAATATGGTACTGGCACAAAAACAGAAGTATAGATCAATGGAACAGGATAGAAAGCCCAAACATAAACCCACGCACATATGGTCACCTTATCTTTAATAAAGGAGGCACGAATATACAATGGAGAAAAGACAGCCTCTTCAATAAGTGGTGCTGGGAAAACTGGACAGCTACATGTAAAAGAATGAAATTAGAACAGTCCTTAACACCATACACAAAAATAAACTCAAAATGGATTAAAGACCTAAACCTAAGGCCAGACACAATAAAATTCTTAGAGGAAAACATAGGCAGAACACTCCATGACATACATCACAGCAAGATTCTGTTTCACCCACCTTGTAGAGAAATAGAAATAAAAACAAAAATAAACAAATGGGACCTAATGAAACTTAAATGCTTTTGCACAGTAAAGGAAACCATAAACAAGATGAAAAGACAACCCTCAGAATGGGAGAAAATATTTGCAAATGAAGCAACTGACAAAGGATTAATCTCCAAAATATACAAGCAGCTCATTCAGCTCGATATCAAAAAACCAAACAACCCAATCCAAAAATGGGCAGAAGACCTAAATAGACATTTCTCCAAAGAAGATATACAGATTGTCAACAAACACATGAAAGGATGCTCAAAATCACTAATCATTAGAGACATGCAAATCAAAACTACAATGAGGTTATCATCTCACACTGGTCAGAACGGCCATCATCAAAAAATCTACACAAACCCACAAACAATAAATGCTGGAGAGGATGTGGAGAAAAGGGAACCCTCTTGCACTGTTTGTGGGAATGTAAATTGATAGAACCACGATGGAAAACAGTGTGGAGCTTCCTCAATGTAAATTGATACAACCACTATGGAGAACAGTATGGAGGTTCCTTAAAAAAGTAAAAATAGAACAACCATATGACCCAGCGCTCCCACTATTGGGCATATACCCTGAGAAAACCATAATTCAAAAAGAGTCATGTACCACAATGTTAATTGCAGCTCTACTTACAACAGCCAGGACATGGAAGCAACCTAAGTGTCCATTGACAGATGAACAGATAAAGAAGATGTGGCTCATATATACAATGGAATATTACTCAGCCATAAAAAGAAACGAAATTGAGTTATTTGTAGTGAGGTGGATGGATCTAGAGACTGTCATAAAGAGTGAAGTAAGTCAGAAAGAGAAAAACACTTGTATTTCACAATATTGTGGAAAACCCTTGTATGTTGCTAGCAGGAATATAAATGGTGCAGCCACTGTGGGAAACTGCATAGCATTTTCTCAAAAATTAAATTTAGAATTACTACTCCATTTCTGTATATACCCAAAAGAATTGAAAGCAGACTTGGATATCTGTACACCAATGTTCATAGCAACACTATACACTCACAATAACCAAAAGGTAGAAACAACCCAAATGTCCATCTATAGATGAATGGATAAACAAAATATGGTATATACATACCATGGAATATTAGTTTTAAAAAGGAAGGAAGTTCTGACCATGCTATAATATGGAAGAACCTTGAAAACATTATGCTAAGTGAAATAAGCCTGTCAAAAAAGGACAAACGTTATATAATTCCACTTATATGAGGTACCTAGAGTAGTCAAATTCATAGAGACAGAAAGCAGAATAATGGCTACCAGGGGCTGGGGGTGGGGGGAAGAAATGAGGAGTTACTATTTAATGCGTACAGAGTTTCAGTTTAGGAAGATGAAAACGTCTGGAGATGGATGATGGTGGAAACTGCACAACAATGTGAATGTACCAATGACATTTAGCTGTACACTTAAACATGGTTAAAATAGTAAATTTCATGTATATTTTACCACACACAAAAAAAGAAGGCTAAAGCTGCCCTCTGTTATCAATCTTTCTTGCATTGATTAAAGAACTTTTTAGATGCTATAAAAACACGTACACGTACCTTTCTATAAAACAGTGCTAAGGACCCAGTTCTCTTTGGTTTGCTTATTCCAACTGAATGTACCTCTTGTGCTTTAGTCAAATGGGTCTGTTTTGGAGAAGCACCAATTAATGACTGAGCCGTAAGTGATACAGGACTCTCGACTTTGGACTCCTGAGTTGTATTCATGGAAATTGGTATCAGTGTGATCTCTCCAGCATCATTTGCAATACCTGAATGTACAAGCAAGAGTTCTTAGTTTTAGAAATGTGTCCCAGAAAAGTTGTCAATTCTTCCTTCCTTGCTTCCTTCCTCCCTCTCTCCCTCCCTTCCTTCCTTTACTATCTATCTATCTATCTATGCATAGGAATATGTTAGAAGAAAGCCACAAAAATAGTAATTCTAGGTTATGATACTCTTATTTTCTATTTCTGCTCTGAAACAATAAAATTGTTTTCTTTTGAGCTCTAAAGGAGATGTTTTTAATCAATAAATAAAATTCTTCCTCAATGCACTTATTTGTAAAACTCAGATAAGAAAATAAAATAAGTCCTAACAAAGAGGGTTGTAAATTTATAAAATGTGAAAATTCAAAAAACAGTGCAGGCATACCTCAGACATATTGCGAGTTTGTTTCCAGACCATTACAATAAATTGAGTATCACAATAAAGTGAGTCACATGAATTTTTTGGATTCCTAGTGCACATAAAAATTATGTTTATGCTATATTGCAGTTTATTAAGTGTGCAATAGCATTATGTCTAAAAAACAATGTACATACCTCAAATAAAAAATACTTTGTTGCTAAAAAATGCTAATCATCATGTGACAACACAGGGTTGCCAGAAACCTTCGATTTGTAAAAAAAAAAAAAAAAAAAATAGTATCTGTAAAGTGCAACAAAGCAAAGTGCAATAATACTAGGAATGCCTCTATAGGTTCAAAACAAAACAAAAGGGTGGAGTACAAAGGATCTTTAGGGCAGTGAAACTATTCTGTATAACAGTATAATGGTAGATATGTGTCATTAGACATTTGTCAAAATTCATAGAATGTACAACACCAAAGAGTGAACCCTAATGCAAACTATGGACTTGGGGTGATAATGATGTGTCCATGAAAGTTCATCAATTGTAATACATGTGTCTCTCTGGTGCAGGATGTTGATGACAACGAAGGCTCAATTTTGCCATGAACCTAAAACTGCTCTTAGAGAAAAAAAAAATATGGGTTCAGGGACTTCCCTGGTGGCAAAGTGGTTAAGAATCTGCCTTCCAATGCAGGTGACACAGGTTCGATCCCTGGTCTGGGAAGATCCCACATGCCATGGAGCAACTAAGCCTGTGCGCCACAACTACTGAGCCTGTACTCTAGAGCCCACAAGCCACAAATACTAAGCCTATGTGCCACAACTACTGAAGCCCACGTGTGCTCGAGCCGCAACTACTGAGACCTCGTGCCGCAACTACTGAAGCCTGTGTGCTGCAACTACTGAAGCCCGCACGCCTAGAGCCCATGTTCCGCAACAGGAGAAGCCACCGCAATGAGAAGCCCGCGCACTGCAATGAAGAGTAGCCCCTGCTCCCCATAACTAGAGAAAGCCCGTGCACAGCAACGAAGACCAAACACAGCCAAAGAGAAAAAAAAGTATATAGGTTCAAGAAAAAATACTGGAATAATAAAACCATGTGATCAGTCCAATAAGACATTTCTTAAATTTTCACCCAACTCAGAAAAAATATAAAATAAATGCATCAAAATGTTACCATGCAATGGGATTGTAACTTTATGTCCTGTTGTCCCTGTTACTATGGCTGTGGCCATTGTTAGAAGACTTTGCCCAGGTGAAATTGATATATTTTCAGCAGTAATGCTTGAAGAAGGAGCAATTTTCAATTTTGTTCCTTCTGTTATGATCCTGTCCATAAGCATTTCCTTTGGGGGGTCTTCCCCAAAAAGTCTTCTCTTAGCACTCCCAGCGGTAGGAGAACTGTAGCGTTCATGGACAGAAATTGGAGACAATGATTGCGTATCTAATAAAGAGAAAAATTTATAACAGTTTGACATGTATTCCAAAATAATAAGTCAGGTTTATCCACTCATTCAACAAATAGAGATTGAGTTACTATGCTAATAACATGGCCTCTGTCCTCATGGAATAATCGAGTCTAGTGCGAGAGAGAAGAATGAAGTAAATCTTAAAATAAAAGTATGAGAGCTCACCTTCCTGGTTTCTTGAACCTCTGCCTATATTAAAGAAGCAAAATATTAAGGGTAAAGTAGAAGGTGAGAAGTAGAATGTGGTGACTGCTAAATTTCAAAAGTAGTCCAACTAGCTTCTATCTCCCAATCTTATCTAGTAAATAACTCCTGATCAGAAGGAAAAATCAGTGATTTGGTTCACAATTTTGCCTTCACCACATGCCCACACTTCAAACAGTTTAAGGCAGTAGCTGTGGCTTTCTGATTTAGTAGAGGCTGAATCATCTTTTATAAGTCCACCAGAAGATAAAGATGAGTAGAAGTGTTATGACTCTGCTTAACTTGCCTTAATCTGAGGCATTAGTGTGTTGATCAAAAAGAAAGTAAAGTATGGATTAAACCTCTTTTCCAGTGCTATCCTTCTGCAGAAACTGCTCTCCTTTCTATCTCCACTAGGTGCAAAGCCTCTCCTAGCCAATCCTACATCTTTTCCCACCATTTTCCCCCTACTTCCCTCAACCCACTGTTTCTTTACAGGTATATAACATGTTTTTAAAGTAAAAACATTTCACTAATTATTTTTACAATTACTAGATAATTAGACAGCCATGTCATCTATTTTCAAAACATGTTAAAAAGGTATAGAAATTACCTCTGGCAATAATTTGACAGCTCTCTGTATTACTGAGGTAAGTGGGGAATAGTCATGGTTTAATAAAAATCTCTCCATAATTCTGGAGGTTATAAAAGCAGCTCTGACTTCCAGTCTTAGTAAAAAAGTGGAAAGTTCTATTGTAGCTCCCATTACCCCTTAACAGAAGTCTACCTGGATACCTTATATCTAAGAAAACGAATGCAGCCCTTGAATCTGACTTGGAATGTTCAGAGCTGACATTTCAAGGGAAAACTCATGTTATAGCCATGAAGTTAGCTGCAAGCCCCTTGAAATGATGCTCTTCCTAGCACAGTACTGGAAAAGCTGCAGTAGACAATAAAAATTTAACAAATATATGTTAATAAATTGCCTTTTTTCTCCCAGAGTCAAGGCTCAGTATTATTGTTTTCTAAGAATTTTCCATTATTTGATTCTCTTGCCTGAACCCCTATAAGAAAATACCGTTTTCTTCTAATCATAAAAATAATATATCACCTGAATGTTCACAGCAGCGTTATTCATAAAAACCAACAAGTAGAAATAATCCAAATGTCCATTAACGAACGAACAATATACAGTATATCCATACAATGAAAAATTATTCAGCGTAATGAAGTGTTGACACATGCGACAACATATATATCTTGAAAACATGATAAGTAAAAGAATCCAGTCACAAAGGTCACATATTATATAATTCCATTTATATGAAATGTCCAGAACAGGAAGATCCATAGAGACAAAGAATAGATTAGTAGTTCCAGGGTCTTGGTAGAGGAGGAAATAGAGAGCGATTACTATTGGATACAGGTTTGTTTTTTTTTTTGGGGGGGGGTGATAAAAATGTTCTGGAATTAGATAATGGTGATAGTTGTATAGTCTTGTAAATATACTGAATTGTATATTTTAAAAGGGTGAATTTTATGCGATGTGAATTATATCTCAATTTTTAAAAGCTCACTGAAAAAACTCAAATGATACCAAAAAACTGTAATGAAAAAGGTAACACTCAAAATTCCACCACCAGGAGAGAATTACATTTTAGTGACCACTTCTTCATGATCTTAGTTCTGAGATCTCTAGCTAGGCTTCAAACACACAAACACACACACATATAACATATAATATATATATAATATATATTATATATACATACACATTATAGTCAGATACATACACATGCATACGCACAGAGTTCATGCTTTGTACAGTTAAAGTATGCATGAGTTTCAGTTATCATAGCATAAATTAACGACAGCCTTAACAAAAAGGTTCAGATTTCAGTTGCCATGGTATATTAACTGTGAGTAACTGCATAAACGACAAACTTTTCCCATGAGGATTTACATAAATCATTGTGTGAAAAGTAGATGTGCATCATGATCAGTGACCAATCCTGTTACTTCTTTCAAAGTCTGTTGGTGATTGTTCAGGGCAAATCTGCTGGCTCAATTCATGCAGGCAGCAAAGCATATGGTTATGTTGTCTCCTTATTTCCCAGTGATAAACCCGCATTTTACAAAATAGACAAATGAAAGAGGGAATGGCCCCCCCAAAAAAGTGCAAGTTCAACAAAGAATTGAAAAGTGATAATGCTGAAAGTGAAATTGAAATAGTTAATGAAGTTATAGAAAAAATAGCTGACCCTAGGAATGTTGACACTGCTGCTATTCAAGAGATTAGATATACAGCCAGAAGAACTGTGGGAAGATGAGACTTATTGATATAAATGCGAAAAGTTGTTAAGATAAATAGGATGAAGACATCCAACAGGAAGTTATGATGGCAAAAAACTTCATTTTAAAGGAACTCTCAGAAATATTTCACAACACTGAAAGCACAAAGGATAAAATGTTAAGAGCTGGTCCAAACTTAGAAAGGAACACGACAGTTCACCAAGGCACAGGAAAGAAGCTCACTCAGTATTGTAAGTTATATGAGAAGAAAGTGGCAAGCACCATTTAAACTATTCTTTACGACTTTTTAAAAAACAAAACACTTTCATTCTCAATGTTTCCAATTGTAGTGTACCAAGTAAATATTTTTACTATTTTTAAATTTTTTAAAATGTTAATAATTGACAGTAAGAGAGTTTTTAGGTTTGACAAGATTTTTAAAGGTCATAAAACAATCCTAATTATTCCCCTTGCTTAATGAAGATTGTTTTGCATGCACAGTGTGCACATTTTTATGACCTTATACTACGTGTAAAGCAAGACACACACAATTATAGTCCAAAAGTGGGTCTTGAGCTACCTTACTATGTAACCTGAATACTTGTACATCTGAGGTTTATTCAGGGATATTGTCATCAGAAGATTTTAAGTGATTTTTAAAAATCCAAGAGTAAAATAATCCAGAAGATGCACATATCAGTTTGCTACATCACAAGAGAAAATAAAGAATAATGCACTAAAATCTTCCTATTAGTAAGGCTCAAATGAACTATTTTGAGAGAGTATAGACAAGTAATTTATTAGATGAATTTAAGTATCCCAAAGAGTTCTTTGTTCTGCTTTAAACGTTTATTTTTCTATAAAGATTTAGAGATAAAGAATATAACTTTTATCACATTTGGAAAAGTAGGTATTTAGCTTAAATAGTTTTCCATTAGCATTGAGGAAAAGTTGTGTATATTTATGAAAAAGCCAAAATACTATCTCCACAATAATAGACATTGCAATTTAAAAAATAGATTAGATTCAAAATCAGAGTGGAAATCTTATTACTTTAATACAAAAAAGTATACAGTGAGCCACACTGGGTATTGGCATAAACATTAATCCCCTTTCAAATCTTGATAAAAAAATTGTATTTCTTAATAATACATTAGGCAAGACCTGAAATTTTCTCTAAAAAAAGATGTTTGTTATTTTTTCATTGTTTTACCAATGTTGAACCTACCCTTTCGAAGACTCCCACTGTCAGTCCGAACTTCCTTGACCCTTGGATGCATTAGAGGAGACATTGGCATCATGGGAAGATGTCCCTGTACATTTCCCCCATTTCCTGTTTCAAAATTATTTGGGAATATAACCTGTAGAAAACAAAAACCCTCTGCTTTACACACAGATAAACCCACTGATCAAAACATAACAGAAAAAATGAGAAAGAAAGTCTTCTTAACTTTTTACTGTTTTATTTCCCTGTCCTTCACAAAATATACCAACTTGCATAAAGTGCTCAATAGTTAACATTATTAAAGATATGTAAAGAGTTTATCTCACTTAATCTTATAATATATCTAGTAAAGTTTACTGACCACTAGAAGTAAACCTATGAGGTAAGGCACTGCTATTCTTCACTTATGGTTGAGAAAATTGAGGCTCAAAAATGTGAAATCTGCCCAAGGACACAGTACTACCAAATATTAGAGCAAGGGCTTCAACCCAAATCCTTCTCTTTTAAGTTCATAGCTTTTTTTTCCACTTCCCAATGGATTCCATAATGGAAATATTGATGAATACTGAAGATTGCCCAATTAATCACAGTCTGCTGCAAAAGACCAAAGAAGCATGGAAGAGAGGCTTTAAGAAATCATCTTTTCAGTTCTTCCTAAATAGTTCTTTCAGTTGTTTGAGATTAGAGAACAACTCAAGAAGATTAATGAAGTATAAGGAGACACAGAAAAGCAAAGAAGGATGTATAGACAGGAGTTAAAAAAGAATAACACAGAGGTGAAGGGAAAAAACTCAATTTCTCATGATACTAAACTGCTAAATGTGCCATTTGTGTGCATTAGGTAGAAGCTTTTAATCTTTTTATTGTAAATACTACTAATTAAAAGTGTTTAATTTTTTACATGGATATTTAAAAAATTAAAAATGATGGGATTAATGGTTTCTTAGATCTGATACTGAAAGCACAAGCAACAGAAGAATAAACTGGATATCATCAAAATTTAAAACTTTTGTGTTTCAAAGGTCATCATCAGGAAAGTAAAAAGACAACCCAAAGAATGGGAGAAAAGTTTTACCAATCATATATCGGATAAAGGAGTGTATCTAAAATATATAAAGAACCCTATAACTCAATAATAAAAAGACAACCCAAATAAAAAATGGGCAAAGGATCTGAATAGATATTTCTCCAAAGATGATAAAGAAATGGCCAATAAGCACATGAAATGATGTTGAATATCATTAGCCATCAGGGGAATGCAAAAAAAAACCACAGTGAGATAATACTTCATGCCTACTATGATGGTTAGAATCAAGAAGACAGATAATAGGCACTGGAGAGGATGTGGAGATATTAGAATCTTTATACACTGATGGTGGGAACGTTAAATGGTGCAGCCACTTTGGAAAACAGTCTGACGGTTCCCCAAAGGCTTAAAGAGAGTTACTATATGGCCCAGCAATTCCACTGCTAGCCATATACTCAAGAAAAATGAAGGGCTTCCCTGGTGGTGCAGTGGTTGAGAGTCCGCCGGCCGATGCAGGGGACATGGGTTCGTGCCCCGGTCCAGGAAGATCCCACATGCCGTGGAGTGGCTAGGCCCGTGAGCCATGGCCACTGAGCCTGAGCAACCGGAGCCTGTGCTCCGCAACGGGAGAGGCCACAACAGTGAGAGGCCGCGTGCCACAAAAAAAAAAAAAAAAAGAAAAATGAAAACATATGTCCACACAAAAACTTGTTCATGAATGTTCATAGCAGCATTATTCATAATAGTCAAAAGGTGGAAACAACACAAGTTTATCCATTAATAAATGAATAAACAAACTGGTATATCCATACAATGGGATATTAGTAAGCTATAAAAAGGAACGAAGTGCTGATACATACAACAACATGGATGAACCTAAAATCATTATGCCAATAAAAGAAGTCAGTTATACTCAGCCATAAAAAGAAACAAAACTGAGTTATTTGTAGTGAGGTGGATGGACCTAGAGTCTGTCATACAGAGTGAACTAAGTCAGAAAGAGAAAAACAAAATATGATATGCTAACACGTATATATGGAATCTAAAAAAAAAAAAAAAAAAAAGGTTCTGAAGAACCTAGGGGGAGGACAGGAATAAAGACACAGATGTAGAGAATGGACTTGAGGACATAGGGAGAGGGAAGGGTAAGCTGGGACAAAGTGAGAGAGTGGCATGGACATATATACACTACCAAATGTAAAATAGCTAGTGGGAAGCAGCCGCATAGCACAGGGAGATCAGCCCAGTGCTTTGTAACCACCTAGAGGGGTGGGATAAGGAGGGTGGGAGGAAGACGCAAGAGGGAGGAGATATGGGGATATATGTATATGTATAACTGATTCACCTTGTTATAAAGCAGAAACTAATAGACCATTGTAAAGCAATTATACTCCAATAAAGATGTTTAAAAAAAAAAAAAGAAGTCAGTTTAAAAGGACCACATATTGTATGATTCCATTTACATGAAATGTCCAGAATAGGGAAATCAATAGAGATGGAAAGTAGATTACTTGGTTGCTTAGGGGCTAGGTCAAGAAGACAGAGGTTACGGAAGTGATAGGTAAAGTTTCTTGTTGAGGTGGTGTGTTCCAAAAGTGACTGTAGTGATGACTGCACATACCTATGAATATACTAAAAACCACTGAATTGTATACTTATGGGTGAATTGTATGTTATGGGAATCACATCTCAATAAAGCTGCTTTCATAAAATGATGGGATTATTAGCCTTGCCCTAACTCACTTCTTCACAGGTAGGAACTCTGTTTGCAGAAGCCTGGAGAGCCTCCCACAGCGCAGAATCTTGACTCCATGCTAAACTCTCCAAAATCTGTTCTTCAATGCTGTTCAGGTGTTTCACCATGTCCCTGGAGAGTCCTTCCTCTGAGCGGATCACCACCTCAATAACCTGGAGAAGAGAAAACTGAGAAAGTAATGTGGTCTCAAGTAGTCAGTTCTAGACTAGGCTGACATGTATGGCTAGCTCTGCTGTTATTAATGACACAGAGCCAAGAATATCTTTGAACCATAATTCTATGGCTTATTAATATATTTTTAATTTATAAAGAAGTTTTTAAGATTTTCAAAATACTTTCACATACATTTCTGGCTTTCATGTTTTATTTTACACATGGAAAACAGAGGCAATGATAGGTGAAAGTGGTCAACAGCCCAATAGTGGCAGAAGTCAGGTCTTGGGTTCCCAGTCCAATGCTATTTTGAATTCACTGCCCCTTCTTAGACTATTCCTCCCAACAGCTCAAAAGAAAGAATGAATAACATACTTAAAAGGAACTTTGTTTATATACACTATAGTTCCATTTTAATAAGAGTAAATATCTAGAGCAAAGTCTGTAAATATATATATATAAATATTAATAGTGATTATTATTTGTAATTAGGGTTATAATATATGGCTTTAATATCTACATTTGTGTGTATTTTCTGTTTTTCTTCAAGGTGTATATATTATTTATGTGGTTAAAAAACAACGGCATTGGGGCTTCCCTGGTGGCGCAGTGCTTGAGAGTCCACCTGCCGATGCAGGGGACGCGGGTTCGTGCCCCGTTTCGGGAGGATCCCACATGCCGCGGAGCGGCTGGGCCCGTGAGCCGTGGCCGCTGAGCCTGCGCGTCCGGAGCCTGTGCTCCGCAAATGGGAGAGGCCACAACAGTGAGAGGCCCGCATAACGCAAGGAAAAAAAAAAAAAAAAACAACGGCATTGGGGCTTCCCTGGTGGCGCAGTGGCTGAGAATCCACCTGCCAATGCAGAGGACACAGGTTCGAGCCCTGGTCCGGGAAGATCCCACATGCTGTGGAGCAACTAAGCCCGCGTGCCACAACTACTAAGCCTGTGCTCTAGAGCCCGTGAGCCACAAGTACTTAAGCCCACGCGCCTACAGCCCATGCACAGCAACAAGAAAAGCCACCGCAATGAGAAGCCCACGCACCACAACGAAGAGTAGCCCCTGTTGGCAGCAACTAGAGAAAGCCCGTTATCCAACGCAGGCAAAAACAAATAAATAAATAAATTTATTAAAAAAAAACAACAACATCAACAGCATTTAACTTCTTGAATGAAAAAAGGATGTTACAAAAAAAAAAATGAATTGTTATTAGGTGAGGGCAAAAACTAAACTTTTTCCTCAGATAAAATTACATATATTTCCTAATGGAAAATCTGAAACACATACATAAACATTAAAGTAAATATAGAGAAGCAATTTTCCTTACAAAACTAAAAAGAATTTAAATTCCACTCAGTCAACAATTTAAATGGATAGGGTTTTCAGTGATCTGCATTTCTGTAACTTTAGGTATAAAAATTTAACTCATCAAACTAACTTTTCTATAATCAATAATTTGTAAGTAACACAGATGACAAAATATTAACTAAATTATGCCAACCAGTATAATAATAGCATCAGTCTTAAATTCAGACATCAGGTAACATTAGTTACTGCAGCTGTGACCTCTGTGTTCTGTAAGAAAAAGGTTCCAGCAGGTAAAAAAGGGTAAGTAAGATTCATCCACAGTGAATTGGTCAAATTTGGGGAAGGAGCACCATCTGTTATTACAGCCTCAGTAGCTAGACCATGACCACAATTAATTTTAGACCTTTTCTTTCTCCTGAGAGAAAGAGTTTTTGTTCTTCATCATACATCTATTTAACAGGATTATGATTTTCATTCATAATATGGAAATTCAAACTTAACGACTTAGTTCCTGGCCACATTTGCAAGTCAGTGATGGAAAAACTGAAGCTGTGAGATTGGCTTAATTTACTGATCCCCTCTCTTCCTCTCCCTTTTGTCCTTGATTCCACCCTAAAAGGAATGCTTTCACAATACCTCTGGAAATATTTTCCAGACATCACTTCTTCAGCATTAAGACAAACAGAATGTTTACTTGAGGCACACCATAACAGAACTTTGCTCTCATCTCACCTTATAAAAATAAAATGGTCGCAGATTAAGCACTTGAATAATCCAGGGAAAAGTACGAGGTGAGCTATAGGCAAAGAGCACAATTTCCAAACAACAGGCCATCAAGGAATGATGAAATATATCCTGCTCTAAAAGAACCTTGGGGAAGAGAAAGACCACAGTTTAATAAATTTCTCAGCAATTTTAGCCTCTGCCATTATATAAAGAAGACTATAGAAACAAGAAAAAATAACTTATATCTTACGTAAGTTATAAACCATAACTTATATAAGTGTACATTATATTATACTAGATTACCAGAGATAAAAATCTGAGTTCTTAAACTGATAGTTTTCTTATAAGATACAATCTTGCTCAGTGACAGATGTTAAATTCAAATGAGGCATAAACAACAATCTACTTTGAAACTGGAGTAAATAATAAAATAATTAATATTCCTGCCAAGAGAAAAGCATAAGAATTGGGCTCCTTTATTTAAATGACAGTTTTATGTCAACTGTTTTGTCAACATGAGGGCAGTGTTTACTAATCAAAACACTAAAATCAAAGGTGTAGTATATCACAGCTAAGATTTTTAAAAGTTCAGAGAAAGAAATATTTTACTAAGATAAAGTCTTGGGACTTCCCTGGCAGTCCAGTGGATGAATCTGCTGCACTCAACTTGGGAAAAACACAGCAACTGAAGGCACAGGCAGAATGAAAAGTACAGGTTAGGCAGGGGCTGACATGAATGGGTGATTTTTAAGTTTATGGTAGTCAGAAGTCCTCAGTCTCCCACCCAACATCCACTCTAAGGAGTCAGATGATAGGTCTCTAGTCTATCCCAACAAGGATCTAGAGAATTATTCTCTACAGAAACTGAACTAGAGAGAATCAGAGCTTGAGAACACCAGGTATAGAAGAGACCATGGTTTTAGGTGAAAGTCTGCAGACTGAATTGTGAGACCAAGTTTCCCTTCCTTGCTCTGCTCTATAACACCAACAGCCAAGCAGATACTTTCCTAAAGAAACTGAAATATTCCAGAGAAGTCTTAAAGACACCAACAGTTGAGGGTCCCTATACTACATGATCATTTGAGGCTACTGGACTTTTATTCTCACTCTTGCACACAGAGCTTTGAGCCAAACTGTTTTGTCAACATCAGGGTTTATTAATGTCTCATTTTTAGTGACTTATTCAGAAAGTAGACATTTGAGGAAAGCCTCCAACTGAAAGACAAAGGTGTAATCCAACATTTGAGGAATAATCCAACATTTGAGGAAAGCCTCCAACTGAAAAACAAAGATCAAAACAAATGGAAAAGAAACTCAGAGGAAACAGAGACAATGCAGGCATCAGAAGAAAACCTCAAAGAAATCTAAATTAACCTCCAAGAATAAGTCTTAGAAACGAAAATACAGCTAAAATAAAAAATTCTTTAGAATTGGATGGTGAAAAATTGAGTAAATATCCTTAGAAGTAAAACAAAAAGACAAAGAAATAGAAAATAAGAGGATTAATCCAGAAGGTCCTTTATCTGAATCATAAAAGCTCCAGAAAGATAAAATTGTGGGCAATACATTATCTAAGAAATAATGCAATAAAATGACCCAGAACTGCAGGACGTAAATTTCTGGACTAAAAGAGGAACTCTGTAGGAATGCCCAACACATGAATGAAAAGACCCACGATTAAGGCACTCTATTATAAATTTCAGAACATTAGTGATAAAAGAATGATAACTAAGATTCCAGAAAGTAAAAACAGGTCACATACCAATACAAAGAATTAGAATGCCACTGGATTTCTAATTAGCAATACTGGAATCTAGAAGATAATGGAGCAATGCCTTTAAAATCATAAAATTATACAAAGACAACTATTAATCAAGTGTGAGTCTAAAATAAAGACATTCTGGACTTCCCTGGCAGTCCAGTGGTTAAGACTCCACGCTTCCAATGCAGGAGGTGTGGGTTTGATCCCTGGTCAGGGAACTAAGATCCCACATGTCACGTGGTGTGGCCAAAAAATAAAAAAATACAATAAAATAAAGACATTTATGCAGTTTTAAAAAAGACACTTAAGGCAAGGTAAGGTTTCCATGCTTTACTTGAGCTGATAAAATGTCTATACCAAAAAAAAAAAAAAAAAAATGTCTATACCACTGGATTGTGAAATTATGTATGTATAATGTAATACCTAGAGCAACCAGTAAAGAAAAAATCTATACAAAGATACACAGTCTAAAAATGTTCAAACTGACCCACAGGAAGGTAGGAAAAAGAAAACAGAAAACAAAATATAAAATGGCAGACTTATGCCCTAACAAATCAATAATTAAATTTAATAGGTAAATTAAATTTACCTATTAAAACAAAAAGCCTGACACAGTAGATTAAAAAAAACATGACAACTATATGCTGCCTACAAGAAACTAATTTCAAAGGATGTTACAGGTAGATTGAAAGTAAAAGAATGGAAAAAGAGGGCTTCCCTCGTGGTCAGTGGTTGAGAATCTGCCTGCTAATGCAGGGGACACGGGTTCAAGCCCTGGTCTGGGAGGATCCCACATGCCGCGGAGCAACTAGGCCCGTGTGCCACAACTACTGAGCCTGCGCGTCTGGAGCCTGTGCTCCGCAACAAGAGAGGCCACGATAGTGAGAGGCCTGCGCACCACGATGAAGAGTGGCCCCCGCTTGCCACAACTAGAGAAAGCCCTCGCACAGAAATGAAGACCCAACACAGCCAAAAATAAATTAATTAATTAATTTAAAAAAAAAGAATGGAAAAAGATATACAGGCATACCAGGTTCCAGAACACTGCAATAAAGTGAATATGCAATAAAGCAAATATCACAATAAAGTAAGTCACACAAATTTTTTTGGTTTCCCAATGCATGTAAAAGTTATGCTTACACTATATTATAATCTATGAAGTGTGCAATAGCATTATGTCTAAAAAAATAACTTAATTAAAAATTACTTTATTACTAAAAAATGCTGACCATCACCTGAGGCTTCAGTGGATCGTAATCTTTTTGCAATAGTAAAGATCACTAATCACAGATCACTATAACAAATACAATAGTAGTGAAAAAATTGCAATATTGCTACAGTTAGCAAAATGTGACACAGAGAAATGAAGTGAGAAAATGCTGTTAGAAATATGGCACCAATAGACTTGATGCAGGGTTGCTGCAAACCTTTAATTTATCAAAAAGTCACTATTTGTGAAGCACAAAAAAGTGAAGCACAATAAAACTAGGTATGCCTGTATAAATATCAGCCAGATGACTTCAGAACAAAGACAATTACCAGACTCAGAGAGGGATGTTCTGTCATGATAAAATGATTAATTCACCAAGAAGACATAGTAATCCTCAATGTCTATGCATCAAACAGCAGAGCTTCAAACTACATGAATTAAAAAAAAATCTGATAGAACTGAAAGGAGAAAGAGACAAATCCACAATTTTACCTGGAGACTTCAATACCTTTTTCTCCTCTCAATAACTGATAGAACTAAACCAAAAATTAGCAAGGATACAGAAGAATTCAACACCATTAACCAACAAGATAGAACTGACATTTACAGAACACTCCACCCAAACAACAGCACACATTCTTTTCAAGTGCCCAGAACATTTACCAAGAAAAACCATATCCTGGGTCATAAAATAAACCTCAACAAATATAAACAAAAAGAACTCATAAGAGTGTACTATAAAAGTTTAGATATGGAAAACAAATTAGTGGCTAAAGAGACTGAGTGTCACTTAAAAAGGGGTAGTATGAGGGAGATCTTTGCAGCAAAAGAACAGTTCTGTATCTTGATTTTGGTGGTGGTTACCTAATCTACACATGTGATATAAGGGTAAAGAGCAAGACACATACATTGTTCTAATGTCAATTTCCTGGTTTTGATATACTATGTAAAATGTAACCACTGGGGGCAAATGGATACATGGGATCCCTCTGTACTACTTTTGCAACTTTCTGTGAATCTACAATTATTTCAAAATAAAAAGTTGAAAACTTACTTCTTTCTCCAGAAGCTATGGGAGCATATGCTCTATCAAGTATTAGTAAATCATGAAAAAGAAAGACGTGGAATCCAGGAAAAATGGGGAACCAACACAGAAGAAAACTTCCAGGATGCAAACACAGAGAAATTTTATTACACTAGTTAAGCAGCACCTCCAAACATCAACTTTTCTTACTGGAATTGAAGGTCAGAAGGCTCCAAGAGTGACAAGAGAGAGGAGGAGGAGGAAACAAAGATCATATGATTAAGTTTGACTTCTTAGAAAAATTCCTTTACATAGCTATTGGAGAGAGTGATCAGACTTGATCAAATGTCCAAAGAAAATGAAGCAAAAAAATAAATAAATAAAGCCATCAACATTTTATTCCTCAAAACTCCCTGAGTGGTATGGCTAGATATCTTAATTATCAGTTGGTTTAATAGTTGGGGGATTTCATTATTAGCTAGCTAGGAACGAAGGACAAAAAACCAACCAAAGGGAAAGGATAATGATGGTGCATCAAAGAAAAATTTTACATATTTCACATTTCTGCCTAGAGGTGGCTAACACTGGGTGTGCCAAAGACAACTAAGGCCAATTAATATGCCATCATGGGTAAGTTTGCCATTAACTGCTGAGCCCCACAATGAACTACAGAGGCTCTCAACACATTGCTTCCAGGCTTACGTTCTGTAGACCTTGTCAGTCGCTGGGAGAGTGAATTTACTTACTGACATGTCCATTCCATGAAGTCTTCGTGTCTCCTGAACCATTACAGTCTCTAATATTTTATAATACAAAATTTCTGCAAGCTTTAGTCTGTTTACAGCAAAATCTACGGGGGGAAACAAAGGGAAAACACGTGCTAAATAAATGTAGCTGTTAAGAACTAAAGAACAAAACTTACATAAGCTTCAATCAGATATATTAAAAATTGCAGGGAAAGAAAAAACTTGAGTTTCTATTTTTCTTGGAACAATCTAACTACTTTCAATGCTTTATCAATTTGTTTTGTCTTCTTACCTATGTGAGATCCTGGCTGTTCATCTGTTGATTGGGTATAGTGTTGGCAGAAAGTCTCTCCTATTAGTTTCACTGTTTTCATAATGTTTTCCATAGGATTACGCATACAAGACCTAAAAATACAAAAGGAACCTAATTAACAGAAAAAAAATTCCAGAGTACCAACATTTCTTCATACAAGAATTAGTCTAGTTTTTAGTGACCAAAGTCCTATTCTCAGGTGTAAGCCTAGATATGTAAACACAGCATATTTCAAACCAGTCTACAGCCTTTAAATATAATCATTTGGCATATTGTTTTGGAATTTCAACATTAGGGGAGTCAATGTTCTCTCTATTATGCTTCTATTTATATGAAATTCTAAAAAGGCAAAATTCTAAGCACAGAAAACATATCAGTGGTTTCCAGAGGCTGGGGATGGCATAGGGATTGACTACAAAGGGGCATAAATTTGGGGGGACTGTTCTATGTCTTGATCATGGTGGTGATGGTTATACAACTGTACACATTTGTCAAATCTCATACAACTGTACAGTAAAAAGGATGACTCTTGTATATAAATTATACTTCAATAAACCTGATTTAAGAAAGATTTCTTCATCTGATTTACAAAAATGATAGGCAGCATTTATGTATATATTGTGCTGGAACAATAAACTGCATTTAGTTCTTATCAAAGCCAAAAGAATAAGAAGTAAAAAAAATGTAGCATTAAAAAGGAAGATGGACTTCCCTGGTGGCACAGTGGTTAAGAATCTGCCTGCCAATGCAAGGGACACGGGTGAGATCCCTGGTCTGGGAAGATCCCACATGCTGCAGAGCAACTAAGCCTGTGTACCACAACTACTGAGCCTGTGCTCTAGAGCCCACAAGCCACAACTACTGAAGCCCAAGCGCCCTAGAGCCTGTGCACTGCAACTACTGAGCCCACGCACCGCAACTACTGAAGCACTAGCACTCTAGGGTGCACGTGCCGCAACTACTGAGCCCAAGTGCTGCAACTACTGAAGACCGCGCGCCTAGAGCCCATACTCTGCAACAAGAGAAGCCACCGCAATGAGAAGCCAGCATACCATGACGAAGAGTAGCCCCCGCTTGCAGCAATGAAGACCGAACACAGCCAAAAATTAAAAAAAAAAAAAAAAAGACATTTGGAAGAAGCAATTAATCCTGTTACTTTTATATTATTAACTCTGCTACCTTTCTATCAATAAAACACAGAATACAGGTCTTAATTCAGAAATGACAAACAAATCCAAGACTGTGAGAAACAATGTTATTTGCCCAAAGCCAAATAACTAGTGCAGGGCTCAGAATTCCCAGTCCCATGTTCAAAAAGACCAGCATCATGTGCAGCATCATGTGCCATGCAGCATATATGGCAAAAACATTTTATGTTCTTATTAAGTTCTAATGCAAAGCTGTGCCTCTTGAGTTATATTTTCTTCCAAATAGGTTGTCTTTTTAAAATTTTATTATGTGGTAAAAACACATAACAAATTTAACCTCTTAATTTTTAAGTGTACATTACTGCCAGCTATGTGCATGTTATTGTATAGTGATCTCTAGAACTTTCTCATCTTGCATAAATGAAACTCTATACCCATCGAACAACTCCCTGTTTCCCCCCTCCCCCACCCCCTGGCAACCACCATGCTACTTTCTGTTTCTATCAGTCTTATTACTTTAGATACCTCATATAAGTGGAATCATGAAGTATTTGTCTTTTTGTGATTGGCTTTTTTCACTCTGTATAATGTCTTCAAGATTCACCCATATTGTAGCATATGACAAGATTTCCTTCTTTTTAAGGCTGAGTAATATTCTGTTGTACATACCACATTTTCTTTATTCATTCATTCAACAGTGAACATTTAGGTTGGTTCTATATCTTGGCTCTTACGGGTTATGCTGCAATAAACTTGGGTGTGCAGCTATCTCTTTGATATCCTGTTTTCAACTCTTTGGGATATATACCCAGAAGTGGGACTGCTAGGTCATAAAAATTCTATTTTTGAGAAATCTCCATACTGTTTCCCATATCAGCTACACCATTTATAATCCCACCAATGGAGTGCCAATTCTGATACTCACCAACACATTTGTTATTTTCTGTTTTTTTGATAGTGGCCATTCTAACAGGTGATATCTCATTGTGGTTTTAATTTGCATTTACCTGATGATTAGTAATGTTGAGAATTTTTTCACATGCTTGTTGGTTATCTGTATGTCATCTTTGGAGAAATGTCTATTTAAGTCTTTTGCCCCTTTTTCAGATCAGGTGTTTGTTGTTTTTTTGTTTTGTTTTTTGTTGTTTGAGTTGTAGGAGTTCTTTATATACTCTGGTTATTAACCCCTTATCTGATATATGGTTTGCAATTACTTTCTTCTATTCTAGTAGGTTGTCTTTTCATCCTACTGATTATTTTTGATGCTGTACAGAAGTATTTAAGTGGGATATAGTCTCATTTTTGCTTTTGTTACCTATACTTTTGATGTCACATCCAAGAAATCACTGCCCATTTCAGTGTCATAAAGCTTTTCACCTATGTTTTCTTCTAGTTGTACAGTTTCAGATCTCATGTTTAGGTTTTTAACAAATTTCGAGTTAACTTTTGTACATGGTGTAAGATAAGTCCATCTTCATTCTTTTGCATGTGGATATCTCAAAGAGATATTTGCACACTCAAGTTCACTGCAGCATTACTCACAGCAGCCAAGATGTGGAAGCAACCTATATGTCCACTGATGAATGAATGGACAAAGGAACTGTGGTATGTATATATATACAATGGAATATTATTCAGGCTTAAAAAGAAGGAAATCCTGCCATATGCTACAGCATGGATGAACCTTGAAGATATGATACTAAGTGAATTAAGCGAAACACAAACAAATACTGCATGATTCCACCTATAACAGGTACCTAAAGTATCTTTTGTATATGGTGTAAGATAAGAGTCCATCTTCATGCTTTTGCCTGTGGATATCTGACTTTCCCCATAGTGTAGTCCTGGCACCCTTGTCAAAGATATTTAATGATATACGTGAAGGTTTATTTTGGGACTCTAGTCTATTCCATGTCTAGTCTACATGTCTGTCTTTATGCCAATACCATACTGTTTTGCTTACCGTAGCTTTGGAATGTGTTTTGAAATCAGAAATGTGAGGCCTCCAGCTTTTTACTTCTTTCTCAAGATTATTTTGGCTAATAAAAGTCCTTCAAGGGCTTCCCTGGTGGTGCAGTGGTAGACAGTCCACCTGCCGAGGCAGGGGACACGGGTTCGTGCCCCGGTCCGGGAGGATCCCACATGCCGCGGAGCGGCTGGGCCCGTGAGCCATGGCCGATGAGCCTGTGCGTCCAGAGCCTGTGCTCTAC
>NW_006772681.1:1904727-1908012 GCF_000442215.2 Lipotes vexillifer | reverse complement strand
GATCCATAAACGTGGAATGTCTTTCCATTTATTTGTTTCTAGGTTCTATGTCTTTTGCATTCTATGTTTTCTTCCTTCCTTCCTTCTCTTGTGCTTTAAAATGTCTGCAAGATGCTTTGCCATTTCTTTTTAACTTGTTCATGCTAAATGGATAGTACAGTTCAGATCTATTTATTCAAATGCTATGAGGGTAGATCTTTATGAATCTTCCTACTTTACATGCAATCTGCTTACCTTCTGAGCTGTGGTTGAGGCTGGGGATTCTTCTGTCCACTTTTCTATAGACTGAGGTCTGGGGACTAGCGGGAGGGCACAGATGTGCTATGTTCAGCTTTTGTTAGAGGATCAGGGCTTTGCTTTCTCTTCTGAGATTTAGTTAAATGTCCCCATTCCAGGGTTCACTATACCTAGGTCAGGGATATCTTCTAGCTCTATGAAGATCTCTCCCCAAATAAGCTAGAAACCTTGGAAAATGGCAGGCCCTGAGAATTTTTCATATTTCTGCTATCTTGGTGGTATACAGGGACTTTCACTTGGGGAGGTTTCTATGACTTTTTACTCATCTGCCTACTCACTCCATTTGTTTCTCTCCACATCTGGGTTATTAATGAGTATTTTCAAGATCCTATCAATAGGACTTCCCTGGTGGCGCAGTGGTTAAGAATCTGCCTGCCGATGCAGGGGACGTGGGTTCGAGCCCTGGTCCGGGAAGATCCCACATGCTGCGGAGCAACTAAGCCCGTGCATCACAACTACTGAGCCCGCGTGCCACAACTACTGAAGTCCGCACACCTAGAGCCCACACTCTGCAACAAAAGAAGCCACCGCAATGAGAAGTCCGCGCACCGCAATGAAGAGTAGCCCCCGCTTGCCACAATTACAGAAAGCCCATGCGCAGCAACAAAGATCCAACACAGCCAAAAATAATAAATAAATTAATTAATTAAAAGATCCCATCAACACACCCTTTTCCCCCAGTAACGCTTCTTGGGGATGGGCATACCAGAAGCATCCGTTTCCTTTCCTGACCACCACTTTGGAAAATTATAGCATGAAATCATATCCCTCTCCTCATTTGGTTTCTGCTGATAGATAGTCTGCTGATTTTTACTATTCTGTTATTAGGTATTAGGAAATAAGGTTCTCTAATCTGGCCTCACTTTATCACCTTTACTATGAAATATGCTTCTTTTTCTTAGACAATTGCATAAAATTCCATTTCACAGCTGTACCATCAATATGTAACCAGTCTCCCATTTGATGGACATTCATATTGAACCCGTTTAAAAACAATGTAAAAAGAAAAACAGTAATGCATAAATTAGGGGTGTTACCAGAATGGAATGTTGGAGCTAAATAACCTTTAAGATGCATTTAACCTTAAAAGTCTATAATAATATGACATAAAATTTATATATAATTTTTAATAGGTACTTCTATCTGATTTTAGGTCAACATACTTTGTGACTGAAATGGTACAGTAAAACTTGCCAGATGTATATCCACTATCTCCAGAATTCGGAAATACTGAAAACAGAATGGAATACAGAATCTAATTTAAAAGAGACATTTGGAAAAATACTAGTATTGTACTCACTCAAAAATGTTTATAAGTTGTTCACTTGGTGCATTTTTCAGTCCAGCCACAATACTCTGTAACCGGCTCACGCTTTGGGTAGCTGAAGCAACAGGAGTAATGACTGCTTCTTTTTCTCTTAAATATCGTCGTCCTGTCAGTGGTGTAGAAGGTGCAAATAATGTTTTCTGCCAGAAAAGAAAATTATGTGAGATTAAAAAGCAACCCTCTTCCCCATTATGTGTTTAATTCAGTACATATGCCATCTTCTCTATTCATGTTTAGTAGGTTACTTTCTCCCCCTCTTCTGGTTACCCACCAAATTTTTAGCAATATTATGCTAATAACCTTTGAATAACACTTTCCCAAAGTGCTTTCTATCCATAATCTCATTTTATCTTCATAACATTCATTTGAAATATAACAGGCACATTTTCATTTTACATGTGAGGAAATAGGCACAGAGAAGTTATAAAACTTGTTTAAGCTGACAAAGGTAATGGCAGAGCTGGGACTAAAACTTAGGTTTCTGTCTTCTGGACCAGTGAATTTTCCATTAGACCTCATCCTCCAACCCACCTAACACATAAATACAGAATTAAGCTTTGGCTAATAACAATCAAATCCAGAGTTATATGGCTGAAGTTTGGGAAGAGCACATAGTTCATCATGGGTAGGAGAGCAAACTAAATTTTAAATCAAGAGAAGAGTGGCTAAAGTGATGCAAAGAAAAAATAGGAGGAAAGCATAAATCCTTCTTCATATCCAAAGACACATACTCTACTGAAAACCCAGGCATTCTGGGAAAATATCCAAATATGAAAAATTGCAAGAAATGAGGTAAAAATACTAAATGCCATAGTTTTGAAAGCTACCTTTAAGGCTTTCATGGGAAATATGAGTTAGTAGAAGAAACTCAAGATTTAACTTGAAAGATGCTTCTGCTGTTAGTAGAAAAACACACACAGAGAAAAAGATCATTCAAGACTGAGGCCAGGCTAGGTTAATTACTTTTTCAAAGTGTTGTTGAAGGTTACACTCCACATTAGCCTGTGCTGTCAGTTTCCCTAATGGGGCATCACCAGTGAACTTTCGAGGAGTTCCAATTTCCTCTTCTGCATCTGCTCCCAAAAAGATCCTCTCATCAAAGTCACCAACAGTTAAAACATATTCTTCATACTCCTTGTTCACTGCTTTGCTGAAAAGAGAATTATTTTAAGCTGCTAGAACAAAACTAAGTTACACAATGGATTTATCTTGACTTGAAGATAGATTTTGACTGCACAGACTAGGAACGCTCATGACTTTCTAGTTTTTATTAACTTTGCCCATCTAACAATATCAGAGGTTTCTATCCGATCACAGACATTCTTCACATTCACATACATGGCAATAAATTACTTTGAAAGGTGAGTGAAAAGAATATACACTTAGCTCAACATCATTAATCATTAGAGAAATGCAAATCAAAACTACAATGAGATATCATCTCACACCAGTCAGAATGGCCATCATCAAAAAATCTAGAAACAATAAATGCTGGAGAGGGTGTGGAGAAAAGGGAACACTCTTGCACTGCTGGTGGGAATGTGAATTGGTTCAGCCACTATGGAGAACAGTATGGAGGTTCCTTAAAAAACTACAAATAGAACTACCATATGACCCAGCAATCCCACTACTAGGCATATACCCTGAGAAAACCAGAATTC
>NW_006772681.1:1899648-1904289 GCF_000442215.2 Lipotes vexillifer | reverse complement strand
CTGGAGAGGTGGGATAGGGAGGGTGGGAAGGAGGGAGATGCAAGAGGGAAGAGATATGGGAACATATGTATATGTATAACTGATTCATTTTGTTATAAAGCAGAACCTAACACACCATTGTAAAGCAATTATACCCCAATAAAGATGTTAAAAAAATAAAAAAGAATATACACTTAATCTAGAAACTAGTTGAACCTAATTAAGACCCAATCATTGAGGAAACAATTGTGTGTGGCCTTGAAATATAAGCACATTCTGAATTTGCCAATATTCGATTAATTTGCCAATATTAGTTTACAAAAAATGTAAACTCAAATACAGAAGTCACTGGGTCTGTTTATGAGTTTCTCAGGAGAGCAGCTGTTTTAAGAGCAAATGGGATCTTAAAATAAATGTACTTAAAGACAGCAAGGCTTAGTGATAACACCCACTCAATGCCACGGAAGCAGAAGGAACTTGAATTTGGAGCAGTTACCTTCATACAACATCTCACTTAACAAACTCCAACAAATCATATTGATAGCTTATGATACGCCAGATACCATCAGTGCTAGACACTTACCTATTATCAGTAAAACTAGAAAGGTCCAGAAGGCATTCTCCCTTTAAAATCTGGGGAAAAAAAGCCATTTTGTGACTTCATGTAAGTAAGCATATTAACATACACACAAAAATACTACATTTATCTAAATTTTCACATTGGTAGTTATTATAAATAACACACACACACACACACACAAAATAGAATTACTAAATATTTCTTTCAGACCTGTAAATCCTATTTAGTATGCAAATAAAATATTAAAAAACATTTAAAGTCAAGTTTTGAAAATACTTTGTAGTCTATAGCAGTGGTTTCCAAATTTTAGTGACATAACAATCATGTAGGGGAACTTGTTAAAAATGCAGACTGACAGACCTCAAGGTCTGAACTAAGGCAGCAGTTTGTTTGTTTGTTTGTTTGCGGTACACGGGCCTCTCACTGTTGTGGCCTCTCCCGTTGCGCAGCACAGGCTCCGGACGCGCAGACTCAGTGGCCATGGCTCAACGGCCCAGCCGCTCCGTGGCATGTGGGATCCTCCCGGACCAGGGCACGAACCCGTGTCCCCTGCACTGGCAGACGGACTCTCAACCACTGTGCCACCAAGGAAGCCCAAGGCAGCAGTTTTAACAAATTCCTCAAGTAATTCTCATGAAAGCTGTCCAATTTTAAACATTGGTCTATGGAAAATGGAAACTAACAGTTACTGAATGATAATATATGTCAGGCAAGCAAAAGATTTGAAAGGAATATAGGTACTGTTACTGGTGACAGAGTAAAACTACACTGTTATCAATATTTTCTGTGTATCCACACTATACTTAAATTACTACATAACAAGGGTTGCAAACTCAAATGATTTCAGGGGTCAGGGATCAACGTCCATAAATGAACACGGCAGAAAGCATACTTCCCATCCTAAAAGAGGTGGCCAAAAGAGGTGACCATCATTTAGCTTGACAACAGTTACCATGTAGAAATTGCAAACCAGTATTGCCATAGCTTCTGATTTAAAAAAAAATTTTCATATAAAAGATCTTTATGTGTAAGTTAAAAATTGAACAAAAGAAAAATGAAATAAAATATTAAAACACCCTAAACAGGCCAAATAAAGCGTCTGGCCCATGGGCAGGAGAACCACTGTCCAAACCAGGATACTTCTGGAGTGAAAGAAGACACTATAATAATTATGCCAAGACAACAGCCAAAACCCAGATAATTCAGGCAAACCAAGATGAATGGTCATCATAGCCAGGGGCCACTAGTGCCTTGCTTCTGCAAAGCACAATAGACATAATCCTTGAGATCCTTTAAAAGTTTATTTTGCTGGAGATTAAAGTTTTACAAAGAGATATTTTACACAGACATATACACACAAAAATATATACTGTGGGGGCTTCCCTGGTGGCGCAGTGGTTGAGAGTCCGCCTGCCGATTCAGGGAACACGGGTTCGTGTCCCGGTCCGGGAGGATCCCACATGCCGCGGGGCGGCTGGGCCCGTGAGCCATGGCCGCTGGGCCTGCGCGCCCGGAGCCTGTGCTCCGCAACGGGAGAGGCCACCGCAGTGAGAGGCCCCCGGGCGTACCAAAAAAAAAAAAAAAAAAAAAAAAAAAATATATATATATACTGTGTATATATACACATATATAAATACTTGTTTGTTTGCTGAAAAATAAGACTAAATACAAAATGATGTCCAAGAGGGACTTCCCTGGCAGTCCAGTGGTTAAGAATCCCCCTTCCAATGCAGGGGATTTGATCCCTAGTTGGGGAACTAAGATCCCACGTGCCGTGAGGCAACTAAGCCTGTGCGCCACAAATACTGAGCACACGGGCCACAACTACAGAGCCCACACACTCTGGAGCCCATGCACCACAAATGGAGAGAAGTCCGTGTGCCGCAGTGAAGGATCCCTCATGCTGCAACTGAGACCCAATGCTGGAGACTGGTTCAAGATGGCAGAGTAGAAGGACATGCTCCTACTCCCTCCTGCGAGAGCAGCGGAATCACAACTAACTGCTGAACAATCATCAACAGGAAGACACTGGAACTCACCAAAAAAGATACCTCACATCCAAAGACGAAGGAGAAGCCACAGTGAGACGGTAGGAGGGACACAATCACAATAAAATCAAATCCCTTAACTGCTGAGTGGGTGACTCACAAACTGGAGAACACTTATACCACAGAAGTCCACCCACTGGAGTGAAGGTTTTGAGTGCAACATCATGCTTCCCAACCTGGGGGTCCAGCAACGGGAAGAGGAATTCCTAGAGAATAAGACTTTGAAGGCTAGCGGGATTTGACTGCAGGACTTTGACAGGACTGGGCGAAACAGAGACTCCACTCTTGGAGGGCACACACAAAGTAGTGTGTGCATCGGGACCCAGGGGAAGGAGCAGTGACCCCATAGGAGACTGAACCAGACCTACCTGCTTGTGTTAGAGGGGCTCCTGGAGAGGCAGCGGGTGGCTGTGTCTCACCGTGAGGACAAGGACACTGGCAGAAGTTCTGGGAAGTACTCCTTGGCATGAGCCCTCCCAGAGTCTGCCATTAGCCGCACCAAAGAGGCCAGGGAGGCTTCAGTGTTGGGTCACCTCAGGCCAAACAACCAAAAGGGAGGGAACCCAGCCCCACCCATCAGCAGACAAGCAGATTAAAGTTTTACTGAGCTCTGCCCACCACCAGTCCCTCCCATCAGGAAACTTGCACCAGCCTTGTAGATAGCCTCATCTACCAGAGGGCAGACAGCAGAAGCGAGAACTACCATCCTGCAGCCTGTGGAACAAAAACCACATTCACAGAAAGATAGACAAGATGAAAAGGCAGAGGGCTATGTACCAGATGAGGGAACAGGATAAAACTCCAGAAAAACAACTAAATGAAGTGGAGATAGGCAATCTTCCAGAAAAAGAATTCAGAATAATGATAGTGAAGATGATGCAGGACCTCGAAAAAAGAATGGAGGCAAAGATTGAGAAGATGAAAGAAATGTTTAACAAAGACCTAGAAGAATTAAAGAACAAACAGAGGGGCTTCCCTGGTGGCGCAGTTGTTGAGAGTCCGCCTGCCGATGCGGGGGACGCGGGTTCGTGCCCCGGTCCGGGAATATCCCACATGCCACGGAGCGGCTGGGCCAGTGAGCCATGGCTGCTGAGCCTGCGCATCCGGAGCCTGTGCTTCGCAACGGGAGAGGCCACAGCAGTGAGAGGCCCGTGTACAGCAAAAAAAGAAAAAGAACAAACAGAGATACAATACAATAACTGAAATGAAAACTACACTAGAAGGAATCAATAGCAGAATAACTGAGGCAGAAGAACGGATAAGTGACCTGGAAGACAGAATGGTGGAATTCACCGCTGCGGAACAGAATAAAGGAAAAAGAATGAAAAGAAATGAAGACAGCCTAAGAGATCTCTGGGACAACATTAAACACAGCAGCATTCGCATTAAAGGGGTCCTAGAAGGAGAAGAGAAAGGACCCATGAAAATATTTGAAGAGATTATAGTCGAAAACTTCCCTAACATGGGAAAGGAAATAGCCGCCCAAGTCCAGGAAGCGCAGAGAGTCCCTTACATGACAAACCCAAGGAGAAACATGCTGAGACACATAGTAATCAAATTGGCAAAAATTAAAGACAAAGAAAAATTACTGAAAGCAGCAAGGGAAAAACGACAAATAACATACAAGGGAACTCCCATAAGTTTAACAGCTGATTTCTCACCAGAAACTCTACAAGCCAGAAGCGAGTGGCATGACATACTTAAAGTGATGAAAGGGAAGTACCTAAAACCAAGAGTACTCTACCCAGCAAGGATCTCATTCAGATTCGATGGAGAAATCAAAAGCTTTACAGACAAGCAAAAGCTAAGAGAATTCAGCACCACCAAACCAGCTCTACAACAAATGCTAAAGGAACTTCTCTAAGTGGGAAACACAAGAGAAGAAAAGGACCTACAAAAACAAACCCAAAACAATTAAGAAAATGTCATAAGAACATACATATCAATAATTACCTTAAACGTGTATGGATTAGATGCTCCAACCAACAGACACAGGATTGCTGAATGGATACAAAAACAAGAACCATATATATG